>NW_028297107.1:1208023-1414816 GCF_055798465.1 Pogonomyrmex barbatus | reverse complement strand
CAGATGTTACTTCGGGATAAAGGCTAAAGCTGGCGGAATCCACATTTATGTCAAATAAATCGAGGCTTAATAAATAAAATTTGCTTTTGACAAGCAAATCATTCATACGAGGCAATGTCAAGATATTTAATTTAATTTATTAACACGTGTTAATTTATGTATTTAATATAATATTTGATTTATGTATTATATTTAGGAAAAAAATAATGAATGTTTGATTTGAGAAAACGCGGTAGAGAGCTAGACATTTTGAATTTAGTAAAGTGTTTTTTTCCGATTTACCACGGCGGACTTACTTATTCATACCACCTGTTGAAAAACGCACGTAATTCCCACGAAGTTCCCATTACTTCTGCAAAACTCCCGATACGCCCTATACCTTACTCGTGTCTCCGTCGAATGCAGCCGTCGCATTCATTCTCAAGTTAATAAACGCTCTAAATGGATATTCTCGAACAATAGCTATTACACACTCCCGGATCTCGGTTAATCTTGTTTTAAAATTAAATTTCGCTACGGTAGAATAGAACATGTGTGATAACTATAATCTGCTGAAAACCGGATCAAACCGATGACAGATAGATCTCACTGTTGGACGACAGAAGAATATGTAACACCTCGCCGCAATCCATAAAATTTATCAGGATAATAGAACGGAGAGAGAGGAAAAACCTGTTGAAGGGAGAAAGAGATCAACCGGTTGAAACCGGGACAGTGACCCGACCCGTTGGAAACTCATAACGACTAGAAATGGTAGCGAGAGAAATGAGGGTGAGAGCTGCAATATTGTACATCCGGTAATAAACCATTCCACGGTGATATCGTAGCGTAAGGACAACGAGAAAAAAAGAGGACATTATCATCATTCGCGTGAAGGATTCCTCGATTCACCGTCGTCTTCTCAATCCGTCTTCTTAAGCCAAGTTTGTACTTGAGGATGTGGACGAAGTTATATGGATTAAGGAAGACGCGTTCGCCAGAAATTCTTCCTTTTTTTCGTAGATAAATCGCAACTGTCGCGCGCAAGGAGCAAACGCCGAAACGTTATCTCGCGACGCGAGGATTCCGTTCAAGGATGACGACGGAATCTCGCCCAGCATGAACTGCAAATCAATATCGATTTGAAAAGACTCGAGACGATTACCGTTCCAACTCATCGATCTTGGGAATTGCAAGCGGCAGCGCGCGAAAAATCGAGCGTCGACATCGCGTACGGTGATGCACCATTTTTTTGATGCACCGGACATATACGTCGCGAAAGGATTTAATTTGCACGTGTCCTCGACACGCATCTCCGGGGAAATAACGTCGACTTGCATTGCCGCGTATATCGCTCGATATTCCGAGCATTCGAAGGAGTCGTTCTTAGATAGACGCGCGAGGAATTACAATAATTCTTTTCCTTCCCGCCGCGCTCGTAGAAATGATATTTCTGTTAGGCAACGACTCGATACTCGATATTCATTCGATTAGGAGTGTACAAGACATTTGAGAAAACAACATAGAAAACTTTCTGAAATAGATTTCTCGTAGTTTTCTGCTGGTTGGATTATACACTTCGAGATCTCGATTAATTTTGTTTTGAAATTAAATTTCGCTATGATATAGATATTGTAATAATTATACGTAATAAAGAACGCTTTTGCAAAATCTAAAAAAAGTCAGATTTGAAAATGATTTTGTTGGCCCTTCAAAATTATTACATACACGACATTGAAATTGATTATCAAAAGATCAAAAATTGCAGTTATTATTATTATTATTATATTCAAGCATAATAATTTCTATATAATAATTTTGATGGTTCAACAAAATTATTTTCAAATTTTCAGATTACAACAGAACTGTTGTCTCCGTGTATAATCTACTGAGATAGAATCAAACTGATGACAAATAGATTTCACAGCTGAACAGCAGAAGAATTTATAGCACTTCGCATCCATGATCCGTAAAATTTATTAGCGTAATAAGACAGACGGAGAGGAAGAGAGAAGCGAGGGATTAATGTTGAAATCGGTACGGTAACCCAGTCGTCGACGCATATAGAATTGCAAAAAAGTAACATTCTACAATAATTTTTATCACTTCCATAGTCTGTCGGTACATAAAACTACATAATCGATTCGCTTCCTGGAGATGAGAGAGAGAGAAGATCGTTCGGTGACATTAACGATGCTGGCGCATGCCGTGCGTCAGAACGAGCACTCGTAGGATTTGAAAACGCGCTCGCTGGTCGGCAGCTGGAGAGAAGTTTTAACTAGTCATTCGACATAACGAGGGGTTATCTAAGGAGACGAGCCGCTCGCTCGGTTCGTTCGGTGCTCGGGAATTAACGGCCGTCCTCCGTGCGTTTGCATACAAAGTGCATTCTCCGCGCGGCCGGCCCTCGTTATCCTTTTTACTGCACGGCGCTCTCCGCGAATGCGAGATCTTCCGCCGGGAAATAGACTCCAGTGCGAAAGGAATTAAATCGTTATCTATATCCGAGATTCCGGGACGCCGTCGCCGTCGCCGCCGCCGCCGCCGCCGCCGCCGCCGACGACGACGACGACGACGACGACAACGACGACAACGACGCCTGCCATGTTTACGGCGCTCAATTTACTCCGTTACTGACAGTACGCAGGTTTACAAACTTTGCTCCGAGGTGGGATTCGTTTTATCGCGCCTTATACACGGGCGAAGTTTGATGAAATATTGTGTAGCATCATTTGTCCCTTATTACTCAGAGCGAGACACGACGCGAATAATGGCGCGGCTGGACGATATAACGTTGCGCTCTGTGATGGATTTAACATCGCGCGCGAACGCTTTATCTTTATTTCCGAAAGCTCCTTTTACCGACAAGTAAAAAACGCTCCACGGAGTTTATAATTTATTTGGATTTCTCTTAACACGCCGCTGACGTAACACACAGGCGCGAGATTAGTTCTATTTTTAATCAATGTTAAGAAATTGATTCCTAGAATCTCCCGGTAGGCGAGCACATCCGAACTAATTGACTAGCCAGCTGAACCGGGGTTTACTCACCTTCATCCTCTCTCCTCCGAGTCGTAATTTCATAAAGTTACATGGCGCCGACGGTAAACTGGGGAGGGGGGGGGCGGCCTTATCAAAATAAATCGATCCCGTCGAAGAAATGCCCACGCGGACTCGTGACAAAAATATCGATAGAAATTATCAGCAGCTGATCTTGTCTAGTCTGCGAACCGAGTCATCTTCCCCACGACACGTAAACATACGTAACTTAAGTTATGAGCCGCTTTAGTTGTTCGTCATCTACTTCGTGAGTTCCGACACTTCGGACGTTTTTGCGTCTATATGTGTGGCGTTACGCCGGGTATGGTGTCGCAAATTCCAATTGACTAGCGTCGTCACAGCGAAACAAGCCGAGACGAGAAAGCGGGAGTTTCGTAGAGCAAAAAGGATCGCGGCGAGAAGATGTGACAGCCGCGATTGAGCACTTGGCTACGTCGGGCGTCAGAAAAGTTGGGGCGAACGTCAGGACGACACGACGAAACTTTCCCGGAAGATTAACCGTTGTCCTAAATCGCGCTCGGCAATCGGACACCATCGTCTCTATATATGTATCTGCCATGAAATCCGGCACTCTTCCGGTCGTTATATCAAAAAATTAAAAGACGTTGAGACGGATGTATCCGTCGGCGAAGACGGATCTTGTCCTACGACAACGTGACGCGAATTTTTCTCTCAGAAAAGTTGGTCGTGCTCCGTGCCAGAAAAGAGCATATTTCTGTAGCATATTTCTTAACAACACGCGCTAATTCTTTCAGTATCAACTCAGATCGAATTAAAAAGTAGAATATAATCTCACGTCGGAATCACGTGGTTCAGATCACTTAAGATGAGCCGGAGAGATGAACGAACTCCGATGAAAGCATTCATACACGAGCGCATTTAAACATACATAGATACATTTATGTACATGTACGTACACTCATACATATATTTCTGTATACACTAGACATAAAACGCGCGCTTCACTATTTATTTTTTAACATTATATGTTTTTATATAAGACGTTTACATCACATATTATGTAACCTCGTCGCTAAAACCTTACACAAGTACCAATATTAACATTTAATTTGATTATGCTCGTAATACGAAGAGGATAAAATGAAAAAAATCACTCAACATCGTGAAAAAAGGTTCCACAATTAAAATCTTACACGGCCTTTTTATGAATGGAAAATTAACTCTTAATATATTCATAACATATTAATTACATTTTTTGTGGAATATAAGAATTTGCAAATATATCGTCAAAAGTGTTTATTATAATCGAAACAATATACATATATAATAATATATTCACGATAATTACGAACGATTATTTTTATAATAATGATCTGATCCAAATATGTTTAACATTGAGCACTTTTAAATTCTTATTCTGGATTTTATTATAATTTGCATAGTATTTTATAGTACATATCTACAGCAACGGCTAGTTTATTATAACAATTGTTGTAACACACATAAGATATCTATCTTTAATCGTGACGAACCTATTAAATAAAACAGCAAATAGCACGATAATAGATTATTTAGAAGATGTTTAAAATTACAGGATTTAATGTTGAGTCATCAAGAAACGTTATCTTATCGTCTCATGTTAGTTAGATTTATTATATTGTTGAATATTTCGTTTTTTTTTTTTCTACGTTTCCCCTCGGGAAACTTGAGAGAATTGTTTGACATGGACTTCCGTCAGGTCCTCCGACGATACACCAAAATATTTCGTTTTGCGTATATTGTAGGTGTCACAGCCTCGAGAATTGTTTACGCGCCGTGCGTTCCGTATTTACGAGCGAGTATTCACGCTCAATGTTAATCATTCTACCATTCTTTAACTGGTGTTTATAGAAGCAGATAGCAGCGCGTGTCGCT
Organism: Pogonomyrmex barbatus; assembly: GCF_055798465.1. Classification (NCBI taxonomy): domain Eukaryota; kingdom Metazoa; phylum Arthropoda; class Insecta; order Hymenoptera; family Formicidae; genus Pogonomyrmex; species Pogonomyrmex barbatus. The sequence continues at coordinate 1,409,902 of NW_028297107.1, read as the reverse complement.
CCGTGTTTCTTCGCATTTTTTTCCATTATTAAACGATAACATCAAACAATACCATTGGAGTATTATGTGAATATAATAGCAAATGCTTATTAACGATTAATTAAACGTACATTAAACGTACGAAACAACGATCTTTTTAATAAAGTATACATATTGTTTGCAACATTGTTGAATATTTCATCGTTGTCAGGCAGGTTAGCAGCGCAGCCTTGAGAAATGCTTTACGCACCGCGTAGCGCGCGCCATTGTGAACATACGGCGAGTAGCACGTGTCGTGTTTACGAGCGATTCACGTACTACTACCATTCATTCACCGGCTTCGTACGGACGGAGATAGCGAATGAATGGCATATACATATATAAATGCCATCTATTACATTCTGTTCTTTGAATATATTCTTGGCTTATTGCGTTGATTCGTTTGTAAATTGTAAAAGCTCGGTAATACAAACAAGTTCATCCCCTTAAAATTGAAGAACATATTTTCAACGTAATCATTGTGTGTTAACGTTAATAATCGTAATTGCAAATTCTTTCAATTATATTCACAGTTTTCCTAATTAATTTTTAAGCAAGTGAAAATCAAATTGAAAGAGATCGTTTTACTTGTGTATATTCTGCAAAAAACGCAGAATGCTTTTTCGCACCGCTTTAATTTTCTTTTTCCAAATTTTTCAAAATAATTCGAGTAACTTCGAAGACGCGTAATGAGAGTGCAAATTCGCGAGCTTTCGCGATCTCTGTTGGTAAATAAATGTTGCCATGCTTGATGTGCAGAACGTGCGGAAATAAGATCTACACGCGCAAGCCACGAAACAGTGGTTTCGCTATGTACGTGAAAATGTATGGCATGTGGCTTGGAATGACGTGCCATGGAATGTTAAATGAAGCTATAATGATCCCTCGGTGCAGCCTGCAACTCGATTATCACACGAAGGCAATAACATCGGGATTGTAAAGACCGGAACTATCCTGAATGGAGTATTCTGTAACTCTTATTCCCGCCGGACATTTAACGTTCAACATGACAGTACATAAATTTTGTTTGCCTCGTCAGATTAACATTGATATTTGATCGAGCATTTGACGATAAATCAATAACGGGAATGCGAATATTCTTACAATATTTTTACATCTTTTGCCTCGCGAAAGCATTGAAATAATCTTTTTTCTTCGTGATCGATCGACACATCTTTAGGCCTTGATGGACTTTCAATGACGTACGAGCGATTTAAATCGCGAGGTCTCGACGAGTGGAGCTGACGAAGGCAAAATGTTCGTTTGTCCCTCGTAATCTCAAGTTGTCTTACCTTAAGCCCAACCTTAAGATCGAGGCCACTGAATCTCCTTAGTTGCCGGCTGAAACGCGATGTCGCCGCCATGCAAATGCACGGCTTAAGCGAACGACGCCGCAGCTGTTTAACCGTTTCGGGAAATGCTACATCGTACTCGCGGGAGTAAGTATGTATTTTCTTTCAAAAGTAAAACATCCTCAAATAAATCGCTCCGCGATAACTGCAATTTCATCGTATGAACGGAGAAAAGAGTGCGGTATTGAAACGGATTATCACTGTAAAAGTGCAAGAGGAGATGAAAAAAAAAGCCAGAGACTCATGAGAATTTTCCAACCTGGTCTCTTATCATCATCATTGGATGATATGAGAATATATGTGTGTGGTTTTTTCTAGACTTACTTTCGTGCAGCAGTTAGGCGATCTTCATCGGGGATGCGCATGCGGCGCGCATGTTTACGAGGCGAGAAACACACGAGCCAGCTCAAAATTTTCATAAAGTATCATAAGTACCATTCGGTATTCAATATTTTTCCTCTAAAACATAAAGCCGAAGGTAACGCACGTATTTTTTTTTTTCTTTTTTTTTTTTTTAAAGAAAAGAAGAAAAACTCTGACGCGCTCCGCACGCAAGGATTTCCGTATCGATATTGGGATCTCCCGTTGCGCGAAAGAAGAAAAAGCGACCGCGACAGCGGCACGAAGTAAATTGAATTGTTAATTATTATCTTACGCGGTAATGCCAGGGTGGGCATGAATATTTATGGGCCAGGTCCGCAATTTCTTAATATATCGCCAGGCGCTATACTGAATCCTTAAATCCTCGTAGACACCGTCGCATTATGAATTTATGAATTTATGAATCGATTATCATTATCATTCTCTCTCTCTCTCTCTCTCTCTCTCCGCAGATACAGAAAAGCAACGGTTGACGTAATTCTGCGAGTGAGACGTTATATATTATATTTAATAGAGATACTGGTCTTGATCAATTCATATTATTTGTGTGTATTCGTATAATTTCTTTTGACTAAAAAAAGTAATAAAGAATGTTCTCATTTTAATCTTGATATGATATATATTATGATTGCGCCCATGTATTTGTAAAATGACACTTCAAAATTCTTTCGAAAAAGAAGGTAAGAATATCCGTCTAGATTTTTTTTCAATCAAATTGACTGTCCTACCGGCGACCATCGTCAAAATGATACGCAGATTTGAGAGAGAGAGAGAGAGAGAGAGAGAGAGAGAGAATCGATCTCATCTATTCTACTTTATTCAACGTCGAACCACCTGTCGTACGTGACTACTGGCATCCGAGAGGATGCCAAGACGAACGTGGTCTTCGTCGCATATAAATTGCAAAATCTACTGCAATCTGAGATTCCAAGGGGCAGTTGAAATTTATTTTTTCAAATATTCTTTAATACTGCTCGATTTCAGATGTATCACTTAGTTAGCGAATCCGAAGCAAACATGCAAAAAATTTTAAATATTCTGTTTACAATTCTGAACGTATTTTAAAACTTATTTTAAAATTTGACATACTTTATAAATAATTTAATTTAAATACGGTTTCTAAGTTTTTTTTTTTTATAAATAGTTCTAAATACACATACACACACACACACACACACACACACACACACACACACACACACACACACACACCACACACACACACACACACACACACACACACACACTCACACACACACACACACACACACACACATATACATTACATTAATTTTGTTTTTTATTTGATTATTATATATAATTTTATAAATATTGTATATAAAATCAGAAGAAGAATAATTTTATGCATTAGCGAGTTAAAGAAAATGGCAAAGTTGTCTGACCCAAAAAGATTTGCAATTTTTCTGGGAAAAGTACAGAAGTCTTCGTCGTAATTGAATTACGGATGTTCAAAGAAATGAATCCGTACTGAAATATCAAATGCTTCCTTGGCATGACTTTGTTTTTATTGTAATTTTTTTTAACTCAATTTATCAATCTCTTGTTTTTGACTATATTGCGGTGGAGAAGAGTACACCTTGTCGTTTCTGATACCTGACATCATCGAGCTGATCATCACGATGTATACACGATGGAAGCTACGAAATGAAAAGTACTAGGATTATGGTCTTGACCTACCTTTTGCGCGAGTCAAACGTCGATCACTGCGAGAGTGTCAGTCAAACGCGTCATCCATTTTAACGCAACGATAGCAAATTACGAAGCAATTTCGCGGCTGTCCTTCAACTTGTGAACTCATTTTAAGCGAAACGCATCTCAATTCGTGACGAAACAAACGATTTCGAAGTCGACTGTTTAGATCGCGTTTACTTGAATTCATAACTTTACATATCGATTGGAAGTCGATTCTTTCGATACAATTAGATACTTTCGATACGATCGTCTGGAGCGATTTCACAGTTTGATTTCGGCATCGAGCATTGTTTCACACAGTTCTGACTTTTTCAGTTATTTAACGTAGCAGTTAATACTCTCCGGCGAGAGAGCGGACGACATCGTTATTCGCATGCGATAGTTAATATTCATAAAGCCCGAAGTAACATGTGCACTGTTATTCGGATCTCTAACACCTCTGTCCTCTGCCGCCCTCTTGTGTGGATTTAATAGATTTTCCCCATGGCAGCGAGAAATTCGGAGTAGGCAACTATGGCGATTTTGTATCACGAAGGATTAATTGAAGAATTTGAAGGGATTTCTTCAGTATTGGTATTAGCAAAATGTTTTTCCAAGCAAGTTTGCGACTGAAGAATGGATAAATCTTTTCCATCTCTCAATTTCCCTTTGATTTATCCATTTTTATAAATATTAGATACCATATTTTTTACTTATATACCTTTTTTTTTCTTTCCTTCTCTCTCTCTCTCTCTCTCTCTCTCTCTCTCTCTTTCTCTCTTTCTCTCTCTCTCTCCAGTTTTCTCTCTTCTCTAGAAATAAAAAATACACATATTTGATTGTAAAAGTATAAATCTGATTATACTATCACTAATACTTTCTTAAATTGATTATTACTTTATAATTATATTTCAGCATTGTATTCATAATATTTGTAAAACAAATTTTTTTATTCGTTATTTTTTATACATAGATAGAATCTATAAGAAAATTGAATTTCTTCTAGAAATTTAATACTGGAAAATAGTTATTAATTACTTATTGTTTTATTATTATACTGTTGTTCAGTACTGTTAATACTCAGATGTAATTTCCAATATTATATTGGCCAGTATTAAATTCAATTTTTGTAAGAATGTGTAAACTTGTCTGGAATCCTGACAAAGATTTCCTTTACTTACACATTTCTATCAAAAGAGCATTTTAGTGTATACTTTCTATATTACAGAAAATTGTAGTGCAAAAAGTTTAGTTAGATAAGAAACAAATTTACCTAGCTTTGTATTTAATGCTAGGAAAATATTCAAAATTTCAAACGAAGAAAAAATCGACCAACCCTATCGATCAGTTTGCTGAAATAGGCAATCGATTTCCTCCATTCGAAATCTCGGATCGATTTCTAACATTGTAGGCAGGCTTTGCTAGGTGCTCTTCATTTGATAAGGCTTTGTCTTAAAAAAGAATATAATAAAATAGAAAAATTATCATACTGTTGTTTAGTGTTTTTGATATTCCAAATAAGTAATTAACCATTATCTTTTAGTATTAGATTTCTATAAGGATAGGCAAAAAGATATTAAGTAACGAGAGTAACAAAGCTTGCCAAAAGGCACGTTTTTTTTTTTTTTTTTTTTTTGTTAGTTCTCTTCGGATGGAGAGTACCGGGTTAACCCGGCTACGTCTCTTCAATCGGCTACGGGGGTTATATAACATAGGTCTTCTATCGTCACTTCTCCTTGCTTATATCCTTTTTGTCATTAATACATTTTTAATCTCAGGTTTCAGGCTTTCTCTTTGTCCAAATTCCACTTTCTTTTTATCCTTAATAAATGCATAACGCAATACAAAAATTTATGTGCAGCAGGCACGTTGAAAATACGAGAGAGGGTTAGTACTGCACCCTGCGACAATAGCGCCGGAAAATGTGATCACGTATCGGAAATATGACACTTGATCGTACTTTCTGGAGCAAATGGAGCATTTCCGATTGCTCCATTTTTCGGTGCAAGCTAGCGCTCGTAACGGCTGGGAGCAGCTCTCCTTCCTGCCGGCGTGGTGATCGGTCGCATCGAACGCCGAGAGTCTGTCGTACAGTCTAGTCGTCGAGTTTATTGTAAGTCGTATATTGTAAAGAAAGTCGTCTCAGGTAAAATAAAAATTGTGCAATCCGTTTAAACCTATGTAGAAGACAAGAGAAGAAGAAATATATGAAAAGCACTGAATGTCCGTGTTTTTAATACTCAAAACAAATAATTATCACAGTATCAAATTAAATTTCTATAATGGATCAATATCGAATGAGGAAACTTAATAATTTAATAGCGGATCAACCTGCTCATCTTGAAACACTGTTTTTCTTTTTATATGAAGATCTGTAATATGATTTTTGTTTTGTTTACAGCGACCATGAAATTAGACACGATGAAGACTTTCGAATAATTTCCTTTCCTCTCGTCATTATTTGGAAGCAATCTCCTTAAATAGTTTAAAAAAGCTTACCGATGATGACTTAAAAATGCTGATGTCGTGCAAAAATTTGAGATGTTTGAATTTGATAGCCGTTCGCTCTGTTACAGCCAATACTTGTCGTACAATTCTTGAGCAAAATTATCTAGATATTTTTTAGTTAATCATAGTTATTTCTAACAGGATAAATATTTTTTAATATTAAATATTTAGAGGATAAGGATTTATCCAGATAAATATAGTTTCATAAGATCTGTATCAAACTATGCATTGAAGATTGAATGGAAGACCAATTAAAATAAAAAAAAAAAATGTTTTTTTCGTTAGAATTGATCAAATTTCATGTAAAGTTGCTTTTTAATCTATGAATTTAATATGAACATGAAAATAATTAATCACTCATTTAACACGAGGAACGCAACAAGTCCTTTATATTAGATATTTGACTAATCAGTTTCTTTATACATATGCATTATGCGACTCTGTAAATTTGTCTGGCTAAAATTCCTAGGAAAGATTCCATTCATCTACATATTTTGAATGCACAAATTATATATCAACGTTTTTCTTAATCAGACGTTTTTATTAATCAATCATTTTTTGTAGTTGAGATCAGATTTTTGATAGATGATTAAGGTTTCTCTGTTTTATTTCAGTTAATCAATTATTCATCCAGATTTGTTGCATTGTGATTTGTTGCATTGTGATTCAATAGACATGTCGCAATAATTTTATACAAGTTTAATTGATACTGTGAACAAACGGAATCTTTTTACACACTATATACCGATATTGATTGGCAGCAATTGGGAGTAAAAAGGTATTATGCTTTCGACATCAACATTGTAATACTGACAATTTCTTTGTCTATGTGATTAATGTTATGTCACTTTCGTATGCCTTTTCTTTTCAGACATGCGTCCTTTCTTTGAATCACTTATGTTAAAAGTGAAGCTCCTTTATACTTATGCCTTATCCTTTACGCTTATGTAAAAGTTAAAGGCGAGTCTCCTTTACACGCACAAGAATTCGAATCTCAACTTGTCTTTCTCTCAATTCACCATATTATTTGCATAACGAAGTTTCTTGGAGTGTCAAAAATACAATAAATTTGCGTGCACGTGCGCAGGTGTTACATGTTAAAGGAATTACTTTGAGGCAGGTACATGTTCTCTCCCGCTTCTGATAATTCCTTTGACCAACGCTTGTTGCGGAAACCTGATTGTCTTCTCGACGGGATAATCAAACTCGAATAGACCCTTTTATCTCGCTGTCCTTGCCGACCTATCTCGATATATTGATCATAGAACCCGCAAAGGATTTTTTTAGAAGAAAAGTATTCCTATTCGTTCGTTCTCATTTCTTTCTCATTTAACTCATTTTGCAATGTTACAAATCGACAAAATAAGGTTCCAAATAAAGAACTTTTCCAAGTAACGTTATAAAGCACATGTTTTTTATTTGCCACTAAATACTTTGAAAGAAATTTATTTCTTCATTGCTGCATCGCGAGACGTAAATCATTTTGACGCCTTTCCGCGTTCTCAGACTTTCTAAATTTAACAAATTCCAAATAAATCGTCCAGCGATATCGGCATTCTTCCGACCTCGAAATAATTTGGCGTGTCGCAAGGTTCCATCTGGTCCGCAGGCAAAAACGTCCTTTAGTCGCGACGACAATAGACGACAATAGAACGAGAGGAAAAGGGAAAAACAGCGGTGCAATGGCCACTTACTCGTAGTGCGAGACATTTGTAAACGAAGCGCAATGGAAACGAAGTAGGTCATGGCGGAACTTTGAGAAAATGGTAACGACGTATCGATAAAAGGTCATGGCGCGATAAAACGACTTGGAAGTTGCAGAAGCCGTGAATCGTCGCTCTGATTCGATCGCGCGTTATCCGGACATCTCTCGACGACGCAATTTAACGACGTCGTTCCGCGCGATCAGTGGATGTTTTCCCGGCCGTTACGGGATGTAAAATCGACGACGTTAGCATGACGTTAGGAGTGTATTTTCTCTAATCAGGATTGGGAAAGTTACTTTATATAGAGCTAGTAGCTAGTTGCAGTTACAATTTTTTTTCTCTCAAAAAGTAATTAGTTACTGTTACAAGTCACCGATTCTGAAAAGTAACATGTTATAGTTACTCATTTTTTCAGTTATCTTTCTTTTAATTTCTTTGTAATGTTTATACACAGCTATTTTATATACAAAAATCTTAGATTTCTAACATGATTATATTATTTTATTTATTATACTTGGTAAAATAGGCTGTGGTCTTTTCTGTATAATCACGATTATTTTAAGAACTTAAAAAAAAGTCAAAATATATTTAATATATATTAACTAAAAATTAATAATTCATAGTAAATTAATATACTCAAGATTATAGAATCAATATTTTTAGATCAATATTTTTCATCTAAAAAAATTCACAAAATTTAAACAATCATAATTTCACATAAACCAATGGTCCGAAATTTGTTTCAAAAAATAAAATCTCAATTTAAATATTTATACGTTTATGTTTATAGTTATTTTCCAAAATAATTTACTACCGAAAATAGCTCTTTGAATGAACGTTTATTCATACTTTTATTAAGTTTCATAATTATTAACATTCATCAACACAGTTAAGTTACAAGTAACTTCCTTGCTTTTAATGAGTCGCGACGACAATGAGCGATTTCTCCGGAAATGAATTGGAAAATATCTGCCGATGCGGTCTCACACGGTTTTTCAAAACATCGCTTCAAAATCGCATCTCGATACACGCGCGAATTTTTTCGAGCCGATACGTCGCGATTCGCGATACTTCCGGACTCTAAGGCATGTACCCTCGCCCATCGCAACCCCCCCGCTGCGCGTTTTCCCTTATTCCGTCTGCCTGCACCCTCGTCCTCGGCGACGTACGTCGCGTCGCATATCGATGCGTCTGCTCCGTGTGACGGGCACGTTTCTCGCTCGCCTATTTACGTACGCGTTGGTGCGATGCTGCCGTGCGGAACGTAAAGGCTTTCTTTCCCTTCCTTCGATACTTCCCTTCCCGCCCGGTGACGGCCGCCAATGCTCCTCGCACTCTGACGCCGCTAGAATTTTGATGTTTCACTCCGGCTGCGCGCGGGGATGTCGCACGCGTGTTATCTAACAGAATTCACGCCAATTTATCCAAAATTTCTAACGACGACAGCGTGCAACATGCGTATGCGCATACGGATGATGCGAAAGGCCATCGTCTGTCATTTTGAATAGAATAGCGAAGGTCGCGGTTCCCTACTCAATTTTCTGATATAGCGTTGGGAATCGCGCGATAAATCTTTGAGCAGGAAACTTCCCTCTGACATGTTTTTGCAAATTCCAGAATTTATCTGACATTTATCGGTTTGATAAGAGCTATGAAATTCTAGTCTTAAATAAATAAAACGCATTGCAATTAACTATAATATTAATTAAGTTTTTTTTTAAGCAAATAATTAACGAAAAGAAGAACGGTGTAAAATAATGTAAGTAAAAAGATTATTAAGAAATGTTTTTTGGTGTATTGTACATTCATTGTATATTCATTCGCGAATCTTTATAAATTAATAACTCTTTAACTATTGCAAAACTTCCAAAATAGTAAAGAACTTTTTGATTTAGTATAATTGATTTAATATAATTCGCTCTACCTGTCTACAAGGTGAGCCTGAGAGGTGATATATGAAATTATTACCAGATCCTTTGTATACATATAAACAAAATTTTTAAAAATATAAATAATATATAATATATAATAATAATCATATATATAATAATATATTAACTCTTTGAATTTTAATCAACTTAGAAAATAAATTATTAGTAATTTTACATTGCACTAGTCAGCATATGATCACAGAAAGTTTGTAAAATTATTGATTCTTGTAATAAAAACATCACTGATAGTGTAATTATCAGTGTAATAATAATAAAAATTGAAAGAGATTATTCTGTCATAATTATATAATTTTATACCTAAATTTTAGATGTCAATTAAGTCAATTTTTTCTTACCTATTATATATTGTGTAATCTTGCTGATATTTGGACATAAATATAATAGAATATGACAGTCATACAAATATGGAATGTTTTGTTGCGTTATATATGAATATCATATGCCTACTATATCTCTTCATTCTTCTATATAATAATTATGTATTTAGTGTGACACAATATTGCTGACATTTTGATCTAGATGTGAAAATGACATAAAGTTTATCAGAACTGCAAATATCTATTTTATAAATATTAAAAAACAATATTTATTGGATATAATTTTTCTAACTATTCTCTGTATAAAAGTATTAAAATACAATTATTAAAATGTCAATATTTTACGAAATATTTTATATCTTATTGTAGTAATACATAAACATAGAATATAAAATATGTGATACTATTTATTTTTTGATAACTATATTAAATGGCCTTTTCAAATCTACAACTTTTACCTGAAATGTTTTCCTATATTTTTTTATACTTACCTGTGAAAATTAAAATGGAACACTCTATGATATATAATTTTGGCAAAACTAATTTTTATATTATCAAAATCTTTAAAAATAAGACATCTAAAAAATACCTAAAAAGCATTAACTATTTTATAATAAGCTATAGGTAACAGATCATAAGTCAGAAGCTAAGAATTGACTGATCACAGCTTGAATATAATAAAAATCGACTATGATTGATCAATTCTTATTTTCTGGCTTATGATCTATTATGGCTTATTCGCTTATTGTAGAATGTCACTTATAAATCAAGTTATAATGTTCTCTGAGAATAATCACAGTCACACATAGCGATCAATTATTTAACATACATTAAATGCACTTTTTGTTAATTAAAAATCAGATATTAAAATTGCAAAATTATTCTGTAGATGATTCGATAGAATATATGTAAAAGATTTTTTTTAATTTTGCTCTTTCAACCTTTAAGTAGCATAACCTTTATTGTCATTTAAAAATCATTTCAATATATACAGTCATCACTTTGTTCATATTTCTATTAAATCGTACGCTTTTAAAGAAAGTTATTGTGTTGTATAAAGAAAAATATAACATTGAGTAGTATATTAAGTTATATACTTTCAACTTTAATCATTTTTATACAGAATTATACTTATCTGACGAAATCAAAGGACGCGAATCTTTAATCGTGCATAGTTTGGCGTTAGCTTAAATCGATGAAGTTATTTATATTTTCTCATGTTACAAGCTAATCATAATTTGCAATGGAATTCTCGAATGAGATTTGATTAGTTTGTTATTCACGAACTGCTTGTTAAATCATTAATCTTGAGCTTAATCGTGAAAGCAGGTGAGAATTTTCACGGAGAGGAGACGTGTCGACGTAACCGGATACTAAGTTTCTTGATGGATACCGGGATCAAGGATGGTTGAGCCCACCATCGCGGAAACTCGAAGGAAGGCGATTAAAGTCTAGAATACATATATATCGGCTATAGAGAATCGAAACCAGAGAGAGAGAGAGAGAGAGAGAGAGAGAATTGTTTAAAGAAACTGTGACCCATGATGTGAAGCAAGCAAGATTGCACTGCCTCATCTCTTTTTGTATTCGCCTTTCTTTCTCTTTTCCTTCTTCTTCGTTTCAATTTTTTTTTTAATCATTCATCCTCTAAATCCACCCTAAAATTTTTAACACGCGCGAGAAAATCAAATAGATCAAACATTTTGTGCAATTTTTTACATCCGAACTTCCTGTGATATTAAGACATTTTCACTAACTATCAATATCGAATCATGTATGTTAGCGATCTGCTAATTTCCAATATTCTTGGAAAGATGATAAAAAATTTTGATATAAAGTTCGCATAGAATGGCTGCAGAGATTGCACATATTTACAAAGATTGAGATATAATTGAGATAAGATTGAGATAAGATTGATATACATAATTTATTTTACCTTTGTTATTCCTTTATTTACCGTTATTATTCCTTATTTTTTTTATGTAATGTAACATGACGCGCTTTCTTTTTATTCCTGATATATGCATCTACATATGATACTTGCGAATGGGTATACACGCTAAGAGATTTGGATTTATGCTAATACGGGATATAGGTTGTTGGAAAAAAAGTTTAAAAAGTTTAAGCCGAGAATAGACCAGATGAAATTGAGCGGGCGCACGCGAGACAATGCTTTCGTAGCGAACGTAACACTTCGGTAGCGTAAACCACTTAGGGCCGGCTTTACACTCTTGTGGCACGATTCCGTGTGCGAGGCTCCAGGCTATATTCGGCAGTTTTGCAGCTGCGGCTGCGGAGTTGGACTCCGAAAGGAAGCTTCATATATACGCGAGAAACGTGTTACAGACGCGGAGAAATCTAATCCTTAAGGACCAGACCGGTGATAAAGACACAACTCGGGCGGGGACGTGCCGCCCATCGAGGGCGAGAGTCTTGAATACAGTTTTCGTTCGGAACGTGGCATGGGATGGAACTTGGCGAAAATGCCAAAATCAAATTGCCGAGTAATTTCCTCCCTAATGCGCCGGCGTCATCATTGCCCAGGGAAACATATATGGACGTCGACGGCGCCGCAAAAACCGCCGAATCGTCTCCGGAGATGGAAACTACGGAAGAGACTCGACGCAGCGAGCGCAAGTCCATCCAGAAAATCTCTCCTTTCTCCGAAAGTGACTATGTTCCATATGCGCGATTCATCTCCGCCACTCTTCAAATTGAAAAATAAATTAGCAATTTTTCAAAAGCAACGTATTTTATATACAGTATTTGCTTCAATTTTGAGAAGTAGAAGTATGTACACAGAAAGAACAATTTTATTAACTAAAAATTTGATCAAACTGTAGAAAATAATTTTGTTGAGCCACCAAAGTAGCTATGTAGGACGTTAAAATCGACTACTAGAATATAAAAAATTTTTGCAATATATTATGCTTAGATTATTTTGATTGCTAAAAACAAAATTCTTTTCAGATGTGTATACAGCCAAATTTTTAGATATTTCGACAAAACTGTTCTTTCTGTATAGAAAATAAAGAATATGAAAGTTATCCGTCTATAAGGAGATGTTTATTTTAAACACAAGAAATGTTTTTGCATTGTGAAGGTATTTTTAGTTGAAATAAAAAGAAATTATTAAGATATCTTTAATTAAAATAAAAAATAAGAAAAAACAAAAACTAGATTATTAAGTAAATTCATAATATGGTTATTTAACTAAAATATAAAAATAAAAAATAAAAATAAAAGAGATAAATAGATATATTGCAAGAATGTTCGTATAACGCATTCCTAGTTTATGTAAGTTCATTTATCTCTAAGAAATTTTTTTCACTTCTCACGACAAATTAATTCATCGATATCGATTGCCGCGGCAACAGGTTCAATGTCAATGACACACATCGTATTGTTTTTTTTCTCGAAATGTCCATAAATATACGAGACGATGAAAGGATCGTTAATAAGGGTGAAACGCGGCTAATGGTCGAAATCGTGGGCGGCATTCAGCACAAATAATGGCACGGCGCCAAAAAAAAATAAGTCGGGTGGTCGAGGGCGATATGTCGGAATCTCAGTTGGAAGTTCGGGTAGAAATAAACCGATTGCTTTGGGCTTCGTATCAAAATGCCGGTCTGTCTTGACGGCGGGCTTCTTGTATTGTTACTCCTCCAAGAAAGAATGCAGTCGCGAGATTTTTACGGGTGTATCTCAACACCTGAGATCGCATCTTCGTGAAAAATAAATTTCTTCGTAGTCAACTCGAGCCGTCGATTCCTCAATCACAGACTAGAATTTCGCCGTTCATTTGCGACGAGACAGTAAGACGGCAAGATGAGATTCACACCGGTTTAATCTGAAAGCGCTTTCCGACGTGACCGACGTATCCGACGTTCGCATTTCCGAAGCGGATACACGTTACCCGATCGCGTTGTTGTCCCGCGAAACTGTGGCGATGAATATTAATGATCGGTCTGCAGTGAAATAGTCAAATCGACGGGCGTAACGATTGGAAGGTTAATTGAGAGTAATGCTCGTCTTTTTCCGGTCGAGCAAACAGATCGTTAATCTCCACGAAAAATTCGCGCTGAATGTAACGTTCAATTTTCATCTTTTCGTTTCAAAAGATATTCCCTGACAGATGCTTTCGGGGTGAAACGCGAGTAAATCGCTCTTTGGGCGGCTATTTCTGCAGTTAGAGTGTTGTTTTTCTTCTAAACCAAAAAAATTAGGATTAAAACGAAGAGAGATTGAGAGCTTTGTTTTAAAATATTCTTAAGGATTGGATAATTGTTCCATTCTCATTGAAGGAAAGAAATTACGTTTTCAACTAGATTATCAATGCGTTTCTTCGCACGCTGGTGAGGAAAAATTCACTTTTATATTTTAACGCCCGAAGAGATATCGCTTCCTTTCCCAGATTTTTCTTTAGTGATCCAACTTTCAGTTTTAAAAACGAAAATTATTGACGAATAATAATTGGATAATTAGATAATCGACGTGCGTAATGAACGCATACGCTAACAATATTCCCTGTACTAAATCGTGCACCCTCTTGAGCGTCCGATAATGCACCCCATTGAAAGTAATGCAATCGAGCTTCCTGTCCCGATCTTACGTAAACATGGAATAATTTTATTGAAAGGTATTACACATTGCTAATGGCGCTGCTTCTTTCTCATCGTCTCTTATTTCAATGCATCTACCTTGTCTTTTCCTCTTATCTAAAAAAATGTTATCAACACAGATACTACTTTCAGTTCTACTTTTCGTTATTATAAATTCATTTCTATTTCATTATCGAGAAAATACCTGTCGTGACATTGATAATTTATTCTACATTTGATTTGGAAGAGATAATGCTTTTGTGACAAATAATTACTGTGTTGACATTTTTATATAATTATATAAAAAAATTTTTATAAATTAATTGCGATTTTATGTGAACGCTACAATTAAATATATGATTTATAATTATTATTTTCTAATGATCTAATTTTCTTCTCTACGACAACATTATTTACATGCAAATCTTTATTGAGCGTAAAAATAAACTTTTTGACAAAAAATAAACAGCAATAGATATCTATCGATAAATAATGCTCACCTCTCATGTAGATATAAGCGGTGCCACGCATGTTTCTTCTCGTGAGTACGATGAGATTTAAGATATTTCCGATGATGCCGAGGCAACAAATAGCCGGCAACACGATACCGTAACTGATCCTCCTCAAAGTCGGCGTTCGAGGATCCTCCAGCACATCCAGGTCTTTCGGTAGCAAGCAAATATTCGGAATCTCACTTGTATTGAGCAGGTCCGTCATCTTGTCGCTCTCTTTCTCTTTGCTTCAGCACTTCTCACAATTTCCAATAAATTTTTCCTTTCCATCTTGTGTGTACGATCGCGGATCCATCTTCAAAACGCTTTTGCTTAGCTATCGCTCGATTCGCGATTTTTCAAAATGCTCGAGAGAGAGACGATAACTTGTGACAATATCGCAAGCCGACTAAGTTAACTAGGAGATTAGCAAGTTAGAAACGACATATGCAAATTTGGAGGTGCCTTTTCGTCGAGCGAGATCGTCAGATCGTCGTGATTCGACCACACAAGTCACGAGAACGGGTTTTACACGCTAGCGCGCGAGAGCGCGCGCATCTGTCAAAAATACACCTGTCGTGCAACAGGTGCGAGAAAAGTTTCATTTTACCATGGAAGCGCCGGGAGAGTCTGGAAGTCTGAACAAGTCCGCTGCGCCGGCTCGAATAAGCGGCTTTACCACTTACGATATCCGCGATTGCTTATTTCACCGAGGAATCCGAACGTGTTCTTCCTGACAATTTGTACGCCGCCATCGTCGAGCGGCAGCTGCACCATTCCACGCTATCCTGAAAACAAACAGGTCGTCTCTGTATGTATTTCCGCAAATCCGACACGTTCACTGCAGCAAATACATTAATTTCTTGCACTCTGTTCGGGAATTTTTCGATCGAAAATGCACGCGCGTGCATGAGCTAAAAAAATTAATTCCTATCAGTGATATCAAAGAATATTAAATAATTAAATTTCACAGTGATATCATTAAATAGACTTTGTGCGTATGTGTGACTAATACAAATTCATCTAAGAATTAATTCATCTAAGATTTAATTATAAATTTATCTAAGAAAACTTGTTTGTCTCATCATGTATCGTACGCAAATTCAGATTTTCAAATTCGCGGAGGACCGCGAAAATATGGGATATGGGAGACGTAAAATCGAATGTCTCGTCACAAAAGAAACGCTAATGAAGCAGAATTCAGGCGTTCAACGTGATTTTTCACAGTTCTGCCTCGCGGCGAGGCGGAACAAGAGGCGAAGTGCGCGGAGAATAAATCTGGAGCGGAGACTCGTCTCGTCTCGTCGCAGGAAGGAAATCGTTGCCGGCAGCGCAACGCGGATTTAGATTCAGGGGTAGATTTCTCCGCTTCCGGATTTTCGTGAGCTCTCGCTCGGGCTCGAGAAGCGGGGCTGAAATTCAGATACCGAACGAAGATGAATAACACCCCTGTCTTCTCGCCAGCATCCACCCACGGACGACGCCACTCTCATAGGCAACACACACCCCCGGAATCATTCCGCAGTCCGTTTATATTCAAGACGTTTGCCGTTTTCGCGTCGCCGCGAATTCCCTTCGTGGCGAGAGATATTTTCCTCTCTCTGCGGAAGGAAAGGAGAGGGAGGAATACCGTCGTGCCTGTCGCCCCCGCAAAACAAATATAATCTCCGCGTCTCTCGTACTTTGCGCGTACCGCAGCGGACTCCGGACGGAGTCGCCCCCGTGCAGTTTCTATGCGCTTCTCTAATGCATCTCTTCCATGTATTTGCCGATCCGCCATCGGAACGAAATACCGAAGTGCACTTTACACGATCCGCCTTTGCATTTTTGCAAAGCTTGCGATCAAGACCGAAGTTTGGGGATCGCGTTTCGCTCCGATGACGTTCCTGGCGCAAATCCCAGGAACTTCACCCGCAAAAAGTATTCCGCAAGTTTTCGTGCGACGCGATGTCGCGCAGGGCGCTCGAATCGATTCTCTACACCGGGAAACAAAATATTCGTTCCAATTTCTTGTCGCACCAATTCGCGAGCAGCTTTCGCTGCCGCGACGTCAGCCTCCCTTGCGTGTTCCCTTTTTTATTTAAATATTTGTATTGAGATCTTCGCCAGAGCACGACATCGAACGCAAAGTGGATGCAATTATCTGACGGTGCCGGGGTGTTTTCTCATCTAAGTGCCGAGAGAAGACAGCTCTTTGCAGTCTGTTATTCGCTTTCTTGTAATAAGCCATGCTGCCTTGTAGAACAGAATCGATCAGAAATTTAGGTTCACACAAAAAAATAGGAACTAGCGCTTTAATAATCCTCTCGCATTTCAAGGCTAATTCGTAAAACAGTTTTTTATCATCTATATTATGTGTAAAATCTAAACTAAAATAATTTTAATTATTACATATTAACTATTTATTAAGATATCTATTAAGATTTTTCTTTTTTAATTTCTCATAAATAATAAATAATAAAACAGATATTCTTGTCACAATCTTAATTACCGAAGAAGGAATAATTAAATTAAAAACAATGTGACTTTGCTATAAACTTACATCAATACACATATATATATATATATATATACATACAAAATATATGTACAAGTTATTAGTATTTATATTTAACCAAATGTTTTCTTTCGACCTTTTCTATATTTTTCTCGAATATTTCGCTTTGAAATAGTTGAAATAGTTGATGATACATTTAGTAACGCGTGTTCTGTAATACCGTGCGGACATAATGTCACAACCACAAGATTGGGCATTGTTATATTTGAATAAAAGAAGCAATAAAATAAATTGCAGTACATGTGACATACTTGCTGAGCACGATAACACTCTTAAATTAAAAATACACTTATATTTTGAACATAACGTATCTAATGTTGAAGAAGACGAAAATTGGGAAAAGTGGCCAGTCAATCCTACATCGGTCTGGCGATATTTTACAAAAGACAAAACATTTACTGCGAAATGCAAACTGTGTGGCCAAGTAATACGTGCATATGAAACAATATATTTGGAACGGCACTTTTTTGAGAATCATAACGAAGAAATAAAAAATTTGCAAAATACAATTAAAAGTTCTTGGTTAAATGAATATTTAGAATTATGTTATGAAGAGAATTATATTAATGTAAACAAATTAGCATTAATAAGGTGCTTAAATTGTCCTGATAATGTACGTATAAGTATATTTTTCGGAATAGAAAATTTAAAGGATCATTTGCTTAAATCTCACAATATATGTGAACCATCAATATATAAAAATAGGAAAAGAAATAAAGCGAATATAATACAAGTAGATACTGAGGAAAATAATGCGAGTACAAGTTTTCAATAGCGGAACATTTTTGAAAATCATCGAAAATTAACGATTTACTGGTAAATACACAAACATTATTTTTATCTTTCTCAAAACAATATAATAAAATTTGATAACAACGAATATTTTAAGAACTGTATATGTATCTAATTTATTAAAATATTATAATCGAAATGTAGCTGTCATAAATATTAAATTAAAATATTTTTACTTAATCAAGTGTACACTAAAATTTTGTTAATTTATTAAATTATCTTATAATATATATGTCAAAAGTGGACTATTTAATACAAATTTATTAGTTATTTATTAATTCATTTAGCATTATTTTGACAATTATAGTTACATATTTAACAACATAAAATTTAATCAAGAATAACAACTTGCATATATCATAACATAGTATAAATATTAAAATTAAATATTTCTACATACTTATTGCAATATTTATTAAAATTTAAATTCATTATCTCCTTTATTTTTTTATTTAAATATTCAATAATTGATTAAAGTTTTTATTTGAAAATGTTTCCGCATGTAAATAAGTAGATATTCAACTATTCAGACATTTAGATAATAAGAAACAAATTTTTAAATAATAATCGAATACACATAAATAATATATCTTTTTATACTTTTAATAATACTTATTGAACTCTCTGATTACAGATTACGGTGCAACTTATAAGGAAGTTTAAAAAGCAAGCAATGATGATACTAATTTCAAATTAAATGTTGAAATCAGGAAAATAATAATATATTTGTATCTTATCTTAAGAATTAAAATGCTTAGATGTAGAACATAGGATTTAATTATTAGATAAGATACAAACTAAGTTCAATATTTTTAACTCGTATCGTTCTTTCACTGATTTTCACTGAACGGTTTTACGAAATGGTCATCCTAGTTGATATATATATATATATATATATGTTGATATATATATATATATTTTTTTTTTTTCAATTACTTGCTTTGTACGGACATAAGAAGAGATTGATTTTTGAAGGCGCATTTATACTTTTTTCATAATGTATCTAATGACGAAGAAAACAAATGATGAAGACAAAGAATGTTGATATTAATTCGGCTTAAATTGCATCGGTAAAATTGCATAAAAAAAGAAATACATATTGTGGAATACAGACTTCAGATATGTAAAATATGATAAAAATATATACAACAACTTTAGACAATTTCTGATTCTTGATATATATAGAAGAAATTTTTCGAAAGGATGTTTAACATATCATATTATGTTAGTGAATGATAGTAATAGTAAGTATAGATAGTAATAGTTCTCATGACATTTCAAATAGTTGAAATATATGAAGACGATAAAATGCACTTATTGCAAATATAATCTGAAAATACATCTTGAAATAGAAGATTTAAAATTTTATTTGCTAAATATTTATGACGCATGTCACGCTTGAAGATAGAATAGCAATAACATTATAGAAAGGAAGAATTTAGGATATAATGACATATTATTTCTTGAATAAGATGCAAATCTTAATAAATATACAGTTAAAGTTTCGTTAGTCTATATATATGTCATGTATTTAGTATTTAAACGTTTAATATATTTAGAAGTAATTGTGCTAAAAACAAATGGTACTTGATTTCGAATATTTGACTTCTTAGATAATTAATGAAAAAAACCTAAATTTGATATAATAATTAAATAATATATTTAACTGAAATATATTTAACTGAAATATTACTGAAATATTACTTTATACTTAATTCTTCGAAACTATTTTTCATTATTAATCTCTGTTTACAGATGACATAGCAAAATAAATAAATAACGAATAACGATAATGCTGGTTTCCAAATAGATACTGACATCAAATCATTTTATCAAATAGCTCTCTTTTACACTTTCGTAAAAATATTAATTGCCATACGAAGACGAAAACTTTTATTGTCACTTTCTCGAGAATGCTTTCTCGAAAATAGTATTTCTGATGACTTCAATATAATATTAATATTAATAAATATAACATGCTTAGAAAATCTCATTGGTGATGTCGACTGTATTACATAGACGAGTTTCCATTGTGAAACTTGCTTCAAATTTCAATATTTTATATATCAAATAATAATAAATGTCATCAACGTTTTTATGATTTTATCGATTTTTTTTTTTCTGATATCATTTCCCAACTGTTTTCTATTTCAGAAGAAAACGTAGAATATTCACGACGGCCTATGATGATACAGATCATAAATATCTGTCACGATCAGAATGAACTAATTTGCAAAAATTTATTAAGAAATAATGAGATTCGTTACGCGGCATCCGGTGAGGTAGAGAACAATGGCCGAGATATTAAATGAAATAATCAACTGCCTGTCGTAATAAACTCAAGGATGACAGTTTGAAACCTCGTCGTTGGATCGTTCGCCGAGATTCGCGGAAATTACTCGAGCTTCCGCATGTACCGGGAGGATCACCGGAATTAATCCGCGATCCCGACTTCGGGATAACGTCCTGCAAACCCATGCGTTTTACGCTTTGCTTCGCAAATGTTTCACGACGCAAACGACGCGCGCGTTCATCTCCGAGAGATCGTAAACTCGGCGACGAGCAAATAGAGCGCGCGTGTGCTTCCTGCCGTCTTGCGGATAGCCTATCGATCACTTAATCTGAGCTGAGATACGCTAACCTCATCCCCCTGGCAAACCTTTTACAACGTTCTTCTTTACTCCGTGATCGCGCGATCGACGAGCTCGCAATTTAATGGACTCTCCATCTCGAGTATAAGCTGCAAAATCGCGATCGGTAGACCGTCAAATTGCGCCGAAGCCTGGTTGATGGAACAGGGTCGCCGAAAGATAGATGAGATCGCTCGCAAGTTTCCGAAACTTGCGGGAAACGTGACGAAATTTTTAAGTAAATTACGAACGCGTGAGTCTTTGAGATTTGTGTGTTCTCTACGAAACAGGAGCTGTAAAGAAGTCAAGTAGATTGATAGGATAAATTTTCCGTTCCTGTTTGTTAAAAAAATTAGCACATTTCAGCGCTATTGGAATATTATTAACGTGATATCCGATAAATATTAAAAAAATTATTGGAGCCTATGTAATTAAAATTACTAAAACTTGTATTTACGAGAGATACCTAATTTTCAAATGTAATATAAAAATCAAAGTTATTTATTTTTTTTATTAAAAATGCTCACTTTTATTATTTTAATACTTAATACATAAAATAAGCTGTATGATAAAAAAAGTAGCTTGGGTTTTTATAATACTCCAATGTGTTCGTGGCACGACAAAAATACACGTATGCCCGCTTACAGAAACCGGCGCATGTTACAACAAATTATTATAATCGAGTTGTTTGACAAGGAATCAAGAAAAAATTGATGAGGGTGGAGAGCAAAAGAAAGGGAGAAGAACTTTTTGTGTTGATGAGGTCGACCAATTCTGCAGCCTGACGAGCGTTTCGAGTTTCACCTCGTAATCACTTTCGTTCACTATTCACGTTATTGCCAATCAAGTCAGTATGATCGCCTTGTCCAGATCGCAAAGATCGATGTTGCTGTTGTCAATCGCAAGAAATCTATCATTTTATTTTCGTAAAAAGAGGAAAACATCTAGATTTTAATTTATTGAGCAAATTCGGTGCCTTTTTTATGAAATGTCAAGTTTATTCAGAAAATCAAATAAAAATATACTGAAAAGTATTATGTTAAGTATCCAAGCATAAGTCTAACATAACGTTTCTTCATATAATCTGATTTAAAGTAATATCAGTTTTGTAAATACATGCCGCAAAATTTTTATACAAAGCAAATATTGACATGAGTTCTGGATGTTATATTAAAATAGCAAATGAAAAAAAGACTTAAATTAAAAAAATTTTTTCATTCCTGATCAAAGATGCAAGGATCAATGTTTCTTATTTTACTACTAACTTTATTTGCTCAAGTTTACAACTTCGTTGATTGAAACCGTTGTACTGAATATCGTATTGATAATCCTTGCGATAATTCTAGAAATATGCGAAGGATTTGTGGAACGATAAAAACTGGCATGTGGGTGGCATCGTGGAGTGCATCGTATAACGATGCTCACGATCGTTACGCTAAAACATTGCAATTCGATCCGCGTTGCGTACACATTTGCGTCAGTGTTGTGCGCGCGTGGCTGGCACGTGGATTGCAAAAATATCTCGGTGATAAATCATGAGCCGTTCCGGTGAAACAACAGTTCACGAGTCGAAGGGTTGAACGTAAAAGTAAATTTGGTGCACTCTTCCATGTGAGAAAATAATAGTGGAAAATTCTCTTTTTAGAAAAGCTAAAACTAGCATCAAATTTAACGTTAACTGTTGTTAAGGAAAATTTTTTATATTAATTTTTAATTAAATAAAAATCATAAATAATAGAATATTACAAATAAAATTATCATAAAAAGTAATACAAATATTGTTAAAATTGTAAAATATATATATATATATATATATATTCTTTTATATATTTTCTTTTATATTACACATAAAAGAATTAATTAATTTTAAAAAAAAAAGATATTGTTCTAACAATTTCGTGAATTTTTTGCTCTTGAACTTTTCAATTCTTTTAGATTAACTTTATTGTTAATATATATAAGACTTATTATGTACAACACTATATAAATACGATAGAAGAAAGTTAAATACGAAATAAGACTATGATCGATATGACTTCGCATGGCACGTGTAAATAACGTTTACACTTAGAAATCTTTCTTTCTTTCTTTCTTTCTTTCTTTTCATATTTTCTTTTTTTTTTCTTTTGTTTATTTCTTTTTTTCTTAGAATCTTGTAATAGTTTCTTAGTATCTTGTATGGTTATCACCTACGCGAATGTAGCGAAGCAAACGAGATGGGCATACCAAGCAATCGTAACAATAATCGAAATACTAAAAGAACCGTTTTTATTATCGTCTAAACGGCCATGTTCGAGAGCTCGGAAAAATATGAGAAATCGACACTTGCATCGACAAGTGTGTAGCGATTAATATCTTGACGTAACGACGGAAAACATAAGAGAGAAAGGAGTGTCAGAGGGAAGCAACCTGCCGTTGTTTGGAATTGATACGTGGCGCAAAAGTCCCGTAGGAAACTTTGCAATTTCCTTAACCACGAGTGCGCGAGTGTGTTTTGCGACGGGGTGACAAACTTCCGCAAGTTTTGCACTGTGGGGGCCCCCTTTCTTAGCTTGCCTTCTCTCTCGTGCTCTACCTCAAACCATTTTCCTCAACCCACGCGGCAGCTGCTTAAACTTAAAATACGGCGGCAGCGGCGAAGAAGGAAACTCGAGTATGCCAAGCATTATGCATTTGATTTCCGCCGGGGACGTCGCCCAGGACCGCGAACCGGCATGCATTGTGGGGGCACAATACGAGATGCACAGAGGAACGAGTCGAGCCGATTTTACGCTTATAAGGCGTCTTTGCCACCATTCGGTGGGTGCACAGGTCCTACACAGTTTGTGACGCTCTCAGCCGCTCGCGAGCCTGCCCGCGGCGAAACTTTGCTCCATTTTTCTTTGCGAACTTCTCTCCGCGCGTTGCTTCCTCCTTTTGCCTACTCTCTTCTCGTAGAGAATGTTTGATTTTAAACTTTTGACGATTTGTCGTCGTGATTTCGATAGATGCCTTGATGCACAATCTGTTAGACTTTTATTAAGTGTATGTTATTTAATGTATATTTAAAGAACAACTAAGATGTTTCCTTTGTCCACACGATATTTTTTTATAAGATAACAAATGCTAATATTGCATTAAAGAATTGCATTAAAAATAACAATAATAACAATAATGTTTTAAATAATTGTTTTCAAATTTATTATAATTTCTAAAAAAAATTACAAAATTGCACTAATTTTAATAATATTTATGCACTTTGTAATTATTTTATTATTTTATTATATTTTACATTTTATTGTAATGTTTCTGAAATATACTATTAATAAAATAATACAGTAAGACAAAAAGAACAATCCTTCTTTGACTCACTTTTGTCGCGTAGGATTCCTCTTTAACTGTTCTCATATGTTATAGAGCACTAGTCGCATTTCATGATTTCCTTAAACTGTCATTATTTTATGCATTTGCTTAAAATAATATAAAGTTTATAATAGGAGATTAAAGTTTATAGTAGAAAAGCTTAGCTAAGCCTTCCTATAACAAAGATCTGTCCACACCAATAGCGTGTCTTCCGCCCACGTTGTTTCTTTCAGCGGAACAACCAGACAAGTGTCGCGGATAATTGAAAACTAAAAGCTCAGCTTCTACGCGATATGAATAAACCGCGATGTCGCGTGCTACAGAGACGGAGATTTATCTTCTGCTAGGAACAAGACACCAGAGAATTTCGAGAAAAGAAAATTTATCTTAGAAAGTATCGCGGGGCGAGGGGAATGTTGCGGACGGGATTTAATTTATTCTCGTGTATATCGAAATGTCTTCCTTAATTTCGATTATTTATTATTTCCCTTTAGATTCTCGACTTTAGCACGATGTAAACGCCAGCGCTGATATTTATTTTATATACTAAAGATTTTTCTTTATTTTTACACTTATTATATATTTAGCATTAAATATTTTATAATATTGTTAGACACAGTTTCTATCTCTATATTTTTGAAAAAACAAATTCTAAATCGTTATTTCCTTTAAACAGTCTATTCTCTCGGGAAGTAATTAAACTTTACTACCGGCAGCGAAATTAGGTCGGCGCGGCCGGAGTATGGACGAAAAATATTTTAGCGGGCGCTTATCGAGCTATCGATAGCATAATTAAAACCGATGTCAACGCATAAAGCGACGTCGACGTTCGCGCTCATTTACTCGGCAAATGAAAATAGGTTTACGCGAGTCCCCGCGTAATCTCATCATCGTCATCGTTACGTAATAATCGCTTTGCACGCACAGAAATGGAGTAATCGTCGAGAGGCTTGACCAGGTTAAATCGGGAATAACGATCTTTCGCCTCTACTTTTCTTCCTGGTGTACGCCCTATCACGACATGACTTTCCGTCGTTCGCTCGATAACGATTCCAATGTGAAAATGGCGATAATCCACATTGTAGATCGTTACATCCATCAGGAACTCGAAAGAAAAGGAGGATACCCCTAGACATATCGCGAACGCGAGTTTTCACGATAGGGGCACCTTAACCTGGGGAAAATGCGACTTCATCGAACGTCGCGAGTCTCTCTCTCTCTCTCTCTCTCCCCCCCCCCGCCTTCTCTCAAGAGACGAGAACAATCCTGGCTGCGACATGTGAAAATGGCCGTAACACGTGTAATAAACGTGGTGTAATAACTTTACACCACGATGCCACCCGCCGACTATCGGGAGCGAAGAAAAGATTATGTCGCCGATAGTAACCGGGTAACGAGATCCTTCTTTATATCAGACGAATCATAAAATCTCTTCTCTCCGCAGCGGGACACGATAGTACCGGCGTGTCCGAGCCTGTGTCGATGATCAAATAATGATATCCTTTCTTCGTTTCTCTGTTTCTTTTGATACCTGGGGAGTCCCTATATCGTTTCGTCAAAGGGTCACTTTCGACCTTGTGAGTAATGTAATATCAGAACGAAGAGTATCAGAGGCAGCGCGCGTATTTTCTCTCGGTTATACAGAATCGTGCGATTCTCTACATTCGCACCATTTCGTATCTTTTTTATATCGCTATAGAATTATGTTGATCCCTAAATTATATAGATCTGTTAGAAAAAAATATGTATCCGACACCAATATGCTGAAAAAGTTGAATAATCCATAGTATAACGCTTATCTAAAAATATACTTTTATATCGTGCCAATCTTTCAGACATTTATTTGTCTATCCGCTAACAATCGTTATCTCCTCTTGATTTTAATTCTCGTAGAAAACGCGCGACTTTCGGTACTGCCTACAGACTTCCTCGCACGCAATCGTTTCGTAATTGGCGAAGATATCGTCGAGGAGAGTCGCCGAGATGGACTCGCGAGGGGCGTGCAGCATGCGCGTCGCATGCGATTCGCGACAAATTGCGACCCACTTGAGGTTCGTCGACCGGAAAGTCGTTGAAGCTAATTAACGAGAACACTTGTCCTTTGCCTCTATCGATAATACGCTAGATAGAGACTCGAGATGATTACGCGTCACGACAGACGGCGGCTGCGAGGCGACGCGGAAACCGTTAAGACGCCGTGACAATCGCTACATCCTAGGCAGAGATGCGAATGCACCGATTAAAGTGAGAGAGAGAGGTCAGGTTTTCACGCTGAAATTCTCCGAATGCATGAAAGTCAGGTCTTAATCTGATAAAGCCGCAATTTTCTGTTTTCTAATCTCAGGAATATGAGATTTCATTTGATCGATGAGAAGAAACTTAGATATCTAATTCTTATTGCCAAAATTATTGTAGATAATAACATAAAGTTTGCGCTAACAGATAAATAAAATGTAAAAGCTATTTTTAAATATACTAAAAGAATGCCTCTTTGTTACGTTTGTTGAGAAATTCAAACAATTATAAATAAGAACTGAATAAATATACTATGTACTAACAAAGGGATCTCATTTTAGAAAATAAGATTTCTTCTCCTAAATGGAGAATGAAATAAAATATTTTTGCGGTTTCAGATTGAAGTGACAAAACGTAAAATTATAGTCTATTGAAATTAATTATTTAAAAAATTTTTAAATTATATCTGTAAATAAATAATTATAATAGTAATAAGAGTATCATTTTTTTTACAGTTGAGACTAAGATTATTTATGAAAAGAAAGAGCTTTGATTTTATGTCGCCGTAAAATCGTTAACGAACAAAGTCTGAAGACGCTCGTGTAACTCGATCGCAAGCTTGAAAAAAGAGAGGGGGTTGCTGTAATGAAGAAATTTGAGAAATTCGTGTTTCTTAGCGATTATTGGCTGGTTATCTCGAAAGTTCGCGACCCGAAGTGGTTCTCGCAGTGAGATGCTATCCCGGTCGTGTCGGCCATACGGCGACAGAGAATAATCCGCCTCGAAAATAAGAGCGCGTTACTCGCGCGCGAGGGCGGGAATAAAAGCGGCGGGGGTCGCCGAGATATGGTCGGCGCCGCAAATCCCGGGGAAAAACTTGCGCCGGCTCCGGACAAAACTCGCAAACAGCCGAGAACGCGATTACAACTTCCTCGTCGCGGAACTAATTGTGCTGCAGGGTGGGAGAAACGAAGTTGGCCCTTTGTTTTGCATGCTAAGAGCATTTGAACGAACGAGTCGTTCCCGCCGCCGGCGCTAAGAACGCTCATTTTCGCAGGGGACAGCCAGCACATCAGGAGGAACAGAGAGAGAGAGAGAGAGATGGGGGAGGGGGCAGAGTGAACGAAAATCCTTATCAGGACCAAAGAATCGGACAAGCGGTTTAGTCGTCGGACAAACCGATTGTTGTTTGCAGGCGGCAAATTTTCAATGCGAGCAAATAGCGCGACGTTAACGAAATAAGGGAAGCGGCGATGACGACGGCGATGGCGACGGTGACGACGAACGGCGGGAATTTCCATCTCGGACGACGCCCAAGTTTTATCGGCGTCACACTATGCCGAGCGCATGAAAACAAATCTTTAATTTCCAGCAACTTTCCGTGCATATTTAAGAAACGTCGGATAACGGAAACAAGGCGCTCTCGACCGAGAGCGTTATTTTAGCCGTAATACAACTTCATTTCTCTTCGCGTCTCGAAATGAAGTTGCGAACTTAAAGAAAATGGGAGGAATCCAAGAGCGGAATTTTTTTCCAAAGAGCGATGTCTATTCAACAGGCATGCTTATATTCCAAGGATTCTTTTTTCTCTTTGTTTTCCGCCGCCGCTTGTTTAGCCTTAAAGTTTCATTTTCCCAAAGGGAGGAAGTGCTCCCGAGGGTTCCCTCTCTTTAAACAGATATACCGCTATTGAAATAGCGTGCTCAAGGCGATATTACACTTCTTCAATATCATTCGGAGCTATCGCCTCAATTTCGAATTATGTACAAAGTTAAACCGACACGATTTGTTCTCTCCCTACGACACTTTGCCAACGCGTTCCGATCAATTTAACAAATACACGTCAGCACATATCAATATCGCTTTGAGAAAGCGGTAAAGCCTTTACAAATGAACCGTCGCACGCGTGTTTTATCACATGAGAGACAAAAACGGAGTGAGAAAGGAAAAGACAAAGGAGAAGACAGAAAGAGAGGAGCGATAAAATAGATATAGAAGGGATCATGCGCGAGCTGAACCATCGTATGGTTTGATGGCTGTGTTAATTAAACAAATTTATAGTTCGGTGGTTTGGTTTATAATTAAAGGTCCGCCGGTGGTGCCATACTTTCCGGCCAATCCCGATAGTGAGCGTGAAGTTGAAAATTGTCGGCGGCTGGCGGGCGCATCAGAGCGATAAAATTTATTGGCCCATCTGGTGTCCTGATTGTAACGATGCCGTCTTGCGAGCGTTAAAACAACATAAATGGATTTTAAAAGCCAGCATCGATGTCATTGCACCGGTGCGGCTTGAACTGATAACACATGATATATATGTAAAGATGCGAAAAAGACTTGAGTAAAAAAATTCTTTTTTAATATTAATTTATTTTATCACAAAAGAAAGCCTATCACATCTTTTCGGATTCTTTAACGCGTAATGTTGTCACATAAAATTTACAGTTACATGATATACCATGTATAAATACTAAAAAAAAAAAAATAAATATTATAGTGAGACTATAGTGGGCTTTAAAAATGCTATAATATGTATTTTTAGATTAATGAAGCTTCGGCAAGCCTAGCATGATTTTTTTCATCTTGTCCTATCGAAATTCTCTTCTTTTTTTCTTGCCTACAGAAGTATTTTCACATTAACGAATAATGCATACTTGATAACGCGCAACAATACGCACAATAACAATAAGAAAAACCATCATCTTGTTTGATTTTATCTCAGGTGATTGTGGTGAGAGAGACTTACACGTTACGACGGTCACATTTCTAGTAATATTTGCTCCCCATATCCCTTGGAAGTTTCGACCACAGAATTATCTAGAGAAAGAGAGCACGTGACTCGAAAACGAGTGGCTCGTTGAGAAGTGTCGCGCCAAATTGAGAGCTTACAAAATACTAACAGAAATTACATAGCATTCTTTTTACAACATCTGTTAGCATTGTTATTAACATTTGTCAAATATTAATTGCAAATATAAAAAAATATTCCATTCATTGATTAGAGATACTCTTTAAAAGAGATCACGCATGTTTACGAGCAATCTGGAACGCCAGTGGAATAACGATTCGTCAGAGGATTCGATCAAAATGTTATCACGAACCATCCGATCATCACAATGAGACATTCCAAGTCGATCATCTTGAGATCGATCATTTTCAGAACATTCGGAGATCTAAATCCAGATTATCGCTCGTCAAAAAGACGTTTAATTGATCGATATTCGAGCCGTTGCAATCGAATCGCACTTTTGCGCGACAGTAGCCCGATACTGATTTTTCGTGAATTTTGATTCAAGATTACACGCTGTCGTTTTCTTATTCCCTCTCCCTCCTACCCCCCCGAACCGATGGTATCAATCGAGAGCTGCTCGGCGTTTCACTCGATCTTCATCCTCGTGAATTTTATCGCCGAATTTAATAGAAGACATCTGCTATTCATTGAACATCTGTGTCAAACGTAAAACCAAATTTTTTTAGGGGAGCCTTTTAAGGTGTCACCTTCGTATATCATTAAAACGTACTTGACGTCATACTTGTCTCTAAATTGGATTATGCTATAAATGGACGAAAATCGTTATATGATGAAAATAATCGAATGAATAATTCTCTTAAAAATTATGTTCTATAACACTAAATATATTTTTATTTCCTTTGTTTTTACGATTAAAGTTATTATAAAATCGTTTCGTTTCGCAAAATATTTACAATGTTAAGGTTTTGACTGAGAAAATTAGAGAATTTTCATTTTCACTTCAGTACACAACTGCCTACGAAAACTTCGGCTGGCTTGAGAAAATTTTAACAAATTTAATTTTTAATTAGCTACACAAAGTTGGCGCGTTCCAAGAATTTCTTATTAGATCTGTTTAGAGAGCTCCGAGCAATTATCCTCAATGGCTAAAACGTGATTACGTGAGCTTTCACGACGACGAATGTTTTTCACGTTGTAACAGGCGTCTGAAGAATTTCGATTTTGCGAAAAGAGACAATTTCGCGCACCAGTTGCGCAATACTAATAACAGTTGTCGTCTAAAGATTGATAAGATATAGATATCAGTGCAGAATTTGGAATTAAATAAGTTTGATATTTTAATTATTAAAATTAAAAAGAAGAATACTAATTTCGCAGGAGTAAATAACTTCGTTAACTGATAAAAATTTATTCTGTTCTTATTCAAAAATTCAATTAATTTAAAATTTTTTTTCTGCAACTGTTCGTTTTTGTAATAAATGTTAAAATCCACACGAAGTTAAAAGCATTAATTTTTTAATCAAAATTAACACCTGTAAAATTTCATTCCTTTTAATTCTACTCTACATTCAATATTTAACTAAAGCGTTAATATTTAAATAAGCAAAAAAATAGACAAAAGAGTGCATAATATAAATTGATGATGAATAGATAAAATAACAAAAATGTATTTAATACAGAATTAATTAATACAATAAAGAATCGTGCAGCAAAGATAATATAATATTTTATAACCAGCGGAAAATTCTCGTCATATTAATATCTTTATTACATTCAACCTCTACATCGATGTTGTTAATGCATTAATAATGTCACGTTGAACGGAGATATTATAACCCCCCACCAGGCATCTAATCAACCCTTATTGCTTCTCCGCTTTTTTTCCAGTACACGACGTCGTATTTGTAGCCCCCCAACATCGACAACGTTATGAATTTCTATTATGTCGTTTCTTTCTTTCTCTACTTTTTATTTCCTCTATTTCCCTCTCTTTCCTTTTTCCACCATAAATATTGACAGTAACGTCTGTCAAAAATCGAGATAATACACAATAACGCATTTCTGTACGTTTCGACAGTGGGATTCGCTTCTTCATTCGCATCACGTCGCGCCTGCCAACATTTTTAATTTAAGTTCGACGTGAGAATGGGGAGAAAAAAGAATTTTTTCCCATCCGCCGCGCGAATCGTGGCTGGATTTCGAATAACCATGAACGTGAGCACAAACAGAGAGGAACAAACGGAAGAGGGTTGAAGCCGTATTCGTAAAATTATTCGATGCAAGTTGCAGCGTGACGCCACGATTAAATCGTCTCGCCACCATGATAATAATAATTACGCTCTTGGCGGGGCGTGTTCTCGCGATAAAAAAAGGGGTGTTAACGAGCGCCGACCTCAGGCTTTATTAGCTTATCGTCCGTCCGCGTTATTATGCTGCATTGTATGTATGTGAACGTGCATAAGTACAGATCTCCGTACACGAATCGTACTTCCTGAAAGACCGGAAAGACATGAAACATTATGATGACAATTGCAAGCGACGTAACAAAGCTTAACAAAGCGACGTAATAATATTAGCGTTTTGGTCATTTGGTGTATGCTTTTAATAATATTATTCTGTACATTCTTTCGCATTGAAGATAACATAAAATGAATGATATTCGTGTGTCACGTCATTCATATGCCGCGGGTATATTATTTCCGTGTTTAATATGATAATCGTGTACTTTGATATCATCACGAGCCGCGTTTAGGACAGCAAATACGATTGCACGCATTCTTCGCTATATTTTTACAAGGAGACAGTAAACGAATGCACTCGGGTAGTCTCCTTAACATGAGCGAGGTTCACACAGGATTCGAAATATCGTCACCCAAGGACCGTCGCAACAAATGATACAGACAAGCTGGCGAACTTTAAACTTGGCGAAATGGAGGCACTTGTGCACGCGCTGACAAGGATCTCCGCTCACGAGCGCACTCGAGAAAATCTCCGGAAACGTGCGATATACCCCGGCCCGGTCCCCCTTCGCTCTATTCTAGACAACAATTTTCATTCATCACCCGAATTCTTTCATCCCTGTTCGATCGCTCGTGAAGAGCTTCGACTTGAAGCAAAATACAATAGCGCTCCGGAATCAAATACCCTTTTGCGTAGCCTAATGTAACAAGCTATTCGGGAAATCGTGCATCCAAGTCGATGCAAAATAAATGATGTATAAAAAAGTTTATAAGAATTAAGTTTTTAAATTAACAAAGCAATGGATTAAGTCCCTAAATCGTCGTATTTTTGCAAAAGATCGTGTATTTTTCTGCATCTTCTTCGTAAAATAAAAGAAGCAGTGAAATAAAAATGAGACATAAATTATTACCCGACAATTTTTAATAATTTTTAATTAAAACTTATCAAGTTTCCTAAATAGTCACAAGATTTCTTATTTTCTTCCAAGATAAATAATTGATAATAATAAAATTAATATAAATAATATAAAAATATATTAATCGCAAAAATAAATTGAAATTAGTTTTACTTCGACGACTTTATCTTTTTATTATTGTTATTTATTGATTATTTTTACTCATAGATTTTCAATATTTTTTTAAAAAAGATGTGATTTAAAAGAGTCAAATACAATTTAAACAACTGGTTATTTAAATCGTACGTTTGTAACATATTATAAAAGCAAGACTTGTAACAAATTAATTTGCCATTGATGAAAGTGTAAACATGTAATAATAGGTATTTGAAATATCAAGCTACAATTTCCACCGTTCATTTGCAAATCAGAACCAAATAGAACCGATATGAATAGCTTAAATAATAATTGCATTTGTAGTAACTATTTCCTATATATATATATATATATAGATTTGAGAGAGAGAGAGAGAGAGAGAGAGAGAGAGAGAGAGAGAGAGCTTTTAGCCGAATCTAATTTTACGCGGTACCATCAATGCAATGCTCTCTTTTCACCGGTACTATGAGTAAATCTCCTTTACAACGATAAATACTAGCACGAGATGCATCGGGATGCGCGAATATTCGTATGCATTGTGATCCGTCGTGTTGAAAGCCGCGTTACGTTTTAATTTGCATCATATATTCGCTTGCCCGTTATGTGATACAATCGTGGCGTGGAGGTAATTCTTTAAATATTTTATATCGCTAAAAGATTATTTCAAACTGTGGCCGTTTAAGAGTGATAGCTAATTAAATTCCGTGCTATGTTCAAATATCTTCAGTAGGATTCGTTCGATTTTGTTAAAACAAATTCCATTATTAACCATTATAAACAAGTTCCATTATTATTTCGAATTGATTTGTTATATTAAAGTAGAAAAACGGTAATTTTTTTTAATAATCAAATTGTCTCTGCGAGAATTTTTATGTAACAGAAAGTAAATAATCATCATATTTATTTGAAACGCCAAGGGTATAATTAAATAATAATAATGATAATAATGACGGTTGTAGTTCGCAATTTTCCACGTTTATTTTTAATCATTTTGTTAAGGAACGAGGAAAAAACATGCATTGAGACCAATGAACGATAAATTAATCCTTCTTGCAGTTCGCTAATTAGCGCAATTGATTGCTCATTATCTCCATTCATTAATTAGAAAAAAGTGCTTAACATTCATCGTCTAAAACAAGTCGCTTCGAACGCCGCGGACGGCGCGGCGTCACGTCATTTCACGCGAACGATCGAAAACACGCCAAACTGTGGCGCGGGCCATTTCGATCGATATGAATATTAGCGAATCAAAATGGTCATCCAAAACAGTAATGATGCAATAATTACCTCGCGATGCATGCCGGTTGCATTGCAGCATCTCTCGCGATTGAATCGCACGTGTTATTTCCGGAAAGGGAAGGAGGAAACAATTTCTGGTGTACTCTCTTTTGCTTCTCTCGGGGTCTTTTCCTTTTTTTTCTCTCGCGGTTGCGAGGAGAAGACAACGAGACAACAGGTTGGTCGTCGTTGCTTCTTCGTATGAGGTATGTCGTCGAGAACGAAACCAAGAGCTCCTTCGAGCGCGTCGCGGCGCCAACTGAAGAATTTTCGCGAGTGCACGAGTCGGACGGCTTTGACCACCCGACGCATGCGTCGCGCTCCGGCATCGAAGATTTATAAGAAAAGCAAGGAAGAAGAAAGAAAGAAGAATAGACAAAATATATTCTTGATAATATTAAGGGGCTCCTAAAGCAAAAGCCGAACTCCAACGATCTTTCGCTAATCTTATTTAAACGGAATTAAAGAAATGTTGTTAATTATCAACAATTTAAAAAATCGATATTATCGACATGATTAATTTTGTTTTCTATTAATTTTTACATTATTATTTTACTAAATACATAAAAACACACACACACACACACACACACACACACACACACACACACACACACACATATATATATATTGTATACATGTATTATCAATACAGTAGTCATTCTTCACTACGTTCGCTATGTCCAATATCCTTATAGGTCGGGATACGATGGACATTGCATGTATTCTTCTCAAAGGGAACATGTATATATTGCACATACGTAATGAAGCATAAATACGCGCGCGCGGTTATTTTCATGTTCATATATTAAATTCATAGATTACGTATTGAAGATCGAAATTACATGAAATTTGATCAATTACAACAAAAAAAACATGTATTCTTTTATTTTAATTGATCTTTCATTCAATTTTCAATATATACATCAAAGACATCATACATCATTATCATCATAATCACTATAAATTCTACGGAGACACCTTGTCCATTTTTATGATGTTCACATGTGAATATATTTCTCTCCATTGCTCTATCATGCAATTATAACAGCAAGGAAGATCTGAAGCGACAGCTGTACAAGTTAAAATTAAGTGAATTTTTTAATTTTTTTCTAATTTCCTCGTTAAATCGACCGTCCCGCACATTCTTTTCGTGCGTATTTTAATTGCCTGAAAGGATTTTGCAATCTGTAAAGCCAACAAAAAGTTCTTTGATGCACTGTGATATGTCGGTTATTCCCGTCACTCTCTTTAGGATTCCCTTAAAGCTCCCGCGGAAACCATCGAAAAAGTTTCGCGATATTATCGAACAGGAAGTGACTCCTAAGAACCGTAGAGTCGAATAAATGTTCATACGAGAAAGAACTCAGATATGTATTTCCCTCGTTGAGATGCGTGCGACAACGCGCAGGGATGATTGGGATGGAAATCGGAATCATCTCGCGGCATCGGCGATGGCGGTGGCGAGGCGGAATTAACAAGATGCTGCTGCGAAGTGTGGGTAAACGAGATGACGCCAATCACGACGGGAACCGTGAGTTCTATAAATATACTAAACCTTAATCTAATCGCAATGTCCGTACTCACTCGTCCGCGGCGCGAGCACTAATCTGATATTCATACGCTCGGCGCCACCCTCCCGCTCTGGAAAGTGCTCGAGAGCGCTTCGCATCACGGAGTGCATCACGATGGATAAACTTGCGAAATAGTACGAGAGAATGATAATTAGAATCCGTACGTCTTACGATTTTGCCTAGAGTTCATTACGCGGAATGCATCGCGGAATGCATTACGGCTAATACCAATCTTCGCGATTTAAATTCTAAGTGATCAATCCACAATTTAAATAGAATAAATGTCGCAAACATTTCAACCTCTTTTCCAAATATAAATATTCCAAATAATTTACTTTTGAATTTGGAGAATATAAAAAATGTAAGGAAATACCCATATTTATTAAAAATCATGGATCACTGTATTGTCACAGCATCATTCCGTACGCAGATCCTTCGGTGAAAAATTTCATGAATAAAATGATGGACTTGAACAATTAAATCGATGCAGCTACAAGTTTACTTTAATCACATAATACACGCAGGATGACTTTTACAACGAGAGAATGGGGAACGAGATGATGTTCGTCTGGGCTACCTGGACGGCTAGACGCTGTTAACTAGGCTACGGAGGATTGAGATTTATGGCTCGTAACCACCTTCGCTCAACGACGCGTACCACGAAGAGGAGGTCGTCGTCCTGTATCAACGCGGTAAATTGCGTAGGGCGGCTTCCGCGACCGGATCCTTCGATGATATCCACCGTCGAACTTTCCGCGTTCCGACTCGCGTTCCACAAAAGGGTCAGTTACCCCTTGAGAGCCTTGATCAACTAATCCCAGGTAGTTTCCAACTCGGAATATTAGCTAACTAATTCCAACCGTTTTCCCGTCCCTTTCTAAGTCGTGGCTTTAATGCTATGATGTAGATGGAGAAAGTTAGAAATAAGATGATGAAATGAAGGAGAGACAATGAGACGTTTATGTTTCTGATATCCCTAGCTACTCTATTTGTAAGCTCTTAAGATATGTTCATAATATTATATTATTTAAATTTCTATCATTTTTTTTCACGTCGATATTTCACGTTGAATATTTAACATTGAATATTTAGAGATTTGAAAATGATTTGAAAAGTGTACTACTTTTGAAATAAAAATTTATATATTTATATATGAGAATTTCTCGTGAGAGAAAACGAGATAATTGATATCATTAATTTGATATATTGATTATTGATATATTAATTATTGATTATTTATCAATCAATTATTTATTAAAGAGAAAAGATTTAACTTTGAGCTGCTACATTTCAAATTTATTAAAAACTAAACACTACAAACGAATGCACGCTGTACGCACGCTATTTCTTCTAACAGAAGGAACAAAAATTATATAATAAGACGAGTAATGTAAGGATATGTATCATGATAAGAGTATATGTATTCAACATAAACGTTTGCGGAACGTAAAATGAAGAAGATTGCTCTTTGTCCTATGTCTCTACGTCTATTTTTGAAGAAGTTAGAGCCTTTTAAAAATCCGCAGGTGCGCCCCCCAGAAAAAACGCCGCGCGTTTTTTGCTCAGATGTTCACACTTTTTTGCCCCCCCCTAAAAAAGGTGTGAAAACACGTGTACTATAAGGCCTTTGAGAAACGATATGCGGCCACCGTGAAAACGTGACGCTCGCCATCTATCGGAGACAGATCGTCATAGATCGTGATTGCGGTCGATATTGTCAATATCTTCTTAATGGTAATGTGTAACAGTACAGGCGAATTTTTTAATTCATCGATTAATAAATCGCATTACGCGCAAATGCAATTTTGCTCTATAAAAGCAGCATTTGCGCATTATGCGATTTATTAATCAATCGATGAATTAAAAAATTCGCCTATACTGTTACACCATTAAGAAGATATTGACAATATCGACCGCAATCACGATCTATGACGATCTATCCGATAGATGGCGACCGTCGGCGACGGTGGCTGCATATCGTTTTTCAAAGGGCTTATAGTACACGTGTTTTCACACCTTTTTTAGGGGGGGCAAAAAAGTCTGAACATCTGAGCAAAAAACGCGCGGCGTTTCTTCTGAGGGGCGCACCTGCGGATTTTTAAAAGGCTCTAACTTCTTCAAAAATAGACGTAGAGACATAGGACAAAGACCAATCTTCTTCATTTTGCATTCCGCAAATGTTTATGTTGAATACATATACTCTTATCATGATACATATCCTTATATTACTGAAATTCTAATTCATTATTTAATTTTTAAATGATTATTTAATGTTTACAATTGTAGTTCCTCTCAACTTTGTTAAATTGTTTCTTTTTGTTTATTTTTATCGCTTATATTTCTTGATAGTCTTTCTCTAATACTACTGTTTTATTTATTAACTTTTTTTAAAGAGACTGAAGAGGAGTATTGTTAATAATTAGTGATTCATTAGTGGTTAGCGACAATCGATTCTAAAAATAAAACATTAGATACTTTAAGTTATACATATAACAACTCGGCATTTATTATACATTGCAACAGACATATCAAGAATCCATGTAGTACTTGTGTTTTGCACAAAGATTTTCAAGCTCGTCAAAAGTAATACACATAACTATTTTAGCCGAAATGGAATGATTGTGCGCCCGGTCCATGGGGAATGGAACTTAAGAACCGGCGTGTCTCGACATGAGGTCGACACGACAAGGCATGGGGTCAACAAGGGACAAGGAAAACTCACGAAAAGAGATTTCTACGTGTCTCCTGCGCCTAGCGAGTTGCCACTGCAGATCTTAATAGGACCCACATCATCATATAATGGTCATTTTATTAAGGTATCTAACCCACGTATCCGAATAGCCATTATCGTGGGACGTCTCTTTATCTGGGAAATAATCACGTAGAAGTACGTGGTAAATTTAATGATACTTCGTCAGCCACATTGAATAAAAAGAAATAGATCAGCATTTTTGCATTGCATTATTTAAGATAAGATCTAGTTTTCTCGTTTTTATGCCGATAAAATTCCTAATAATAAATTTCATTTATAACCAACGATCGTAAAAATAATATCAGAAAATACAAATAAAGAGTAAATATGCAAAAAAAATGATTTTGCTAAAATATTTAAGTATGCTAAAAATTCAATCATGCGCAAATTTGAAAATAATTTGTTGGATTAATAAAATAATTACGCGACATTTAATATATATAAAAAATATTATATGTACATAAAAGAAATATATATATTGTTAGATATTGTTATTATAAAATTTATATACGACAGACAATTTTTTTGAATGCTTGTAATTTTCATCTTTATATATTGCAGCTTCTGACAGCAAGAATGCAAGTCAATCCGAAGGGCGAAGAACGTTGTAAACCGCTTCACAGGAGTTTTATTTCGACGTGCAAATTCGCTATGTAAATATCTATCGCAATAACGAGCCAAAATAAACCGTCGCAAATCCGTCGAACCGAATATTGCTTTCATCACTTGTGACAGACTGTCGAATAATCAAATATGTAAGGATTTGCGGTTGAACAATGTGCATGACAGAAAGAGACAGTTTGCTAGGAAATAATGATAATAGACGGTCTTGAAATACAGATTTGTATGAAAAAATACTTTTTGTTAGTTTGAGTGAAAAATTCGATAAAATTCGAAGCATTACCAAAAGACGTAATCTTCATCTCCTACCATAATTCAACCCAAAGCGAGAAAACCCCGCTACATTTATTAATTAAACTTGGAAATTTATTATGCCGTTGTTCAATTACATCGGCGTCTAATTTTCTCGTCACCAATTTTTCTCGTTGATTTATTATGTTTTTTCGTCCTTAAGCATGGGCATTACATCTGTCTGTAACTTCAGATCTGGCACAGATATTTCGTGTCGCGTAAAGTGGTACCTTTTTATAAATCGACCGACAAAATATATGATCTGTAAAAACAAGTCAGTCACGAATCCAAAGCGTAAAATATTTATCAGACCTTATATGCGAGCATCGTTACGACGTCTGCTGTATAAAAGCTGTATCAGCTACGCTCCGGGGTCTTCCCTTCTTGCCCCTAGATGTTCGCTGCGGAAACTGCGCGAGGGCGCCCGGTCCCATGGGATCTCCTTAACTTTCGCCTCCATAAGCGCCCCGCGAAGGAGAACCGACAATTCCCCTCATTCGCGCGTTTCAATGCAAAACCGCAAGCGGCGTTTATGGCGACCGTAAAAACGTAATACGTGTATACGACGAAAGCCATGAAAGCGACGTCATTCTAAATCTACTTTATCGCTCCGCATTTCCAACACAAAGTATAAACTGACTGAGTTAAACCGTCGACTAAACTCGGTTGCCAATTTAATTTACCACGCCCCGGACTGGCTTGTGAAAGTCTGACGATAGAGAAAAGCGATTCTTTCTTTCGGAATATATATTAATCTTGATCTTCCGCCAGAAAAGAGGGAACAATTCTCATCTCATCTCGAGCGTCACGTTCATTCTTCTTGCAGGCGAGAAACGTGAAAGGATTATCTTCGCTCCGTGGCAGAAGCAAGCTCAGTGGTGCAATCATCGTCGAGATGTTTCTCACGTATCTAGGGGTAGATGTACACGGCGGGCAAGAAGATGAAAAGTAACGATGCTGCAGGTTTATTTATTAGGAATTATTAAATACATTTTGCAAAGCTTCAGTTAACATTGAATCGGACATAAAATTCTTCCTCTCTCTTGATCATTTCGACTTACAACTTCTGAAAATTATGCCGTTGTTCAAATGCAATAAATAAATGAAAATATATTTCAGATTTACATTCAAATTTTCGATCGAAGCGGCGATCTTTCCAAGTTCCCATTGTATCCCATTATTAACAAAGTAAGCGCAAAGTAGCGCCAGCATTGTAAATTTTCCATAGCATTTTATCGTACATACCCGCGCGCGAGGTGCAGGGGGAAAAATAAAAATATACGAAGCACGTTCATAAAAATATCCGCTTTATTCTTTCAACTTTTCGTGTCCTATTCGATATATATACGACACAGTTATAGTAACACAGATATAATCAAAAGGCCGTACTTTCGGGGCGTAATATTTTTTGAAATCTTTAACTAGTTTTTATGGATAGACATCATAGATATAGGAAGAATAGATTGCTCTCATTTTATTTATACGGAAACAGTGTTCGTTCGAATTAAAAAGAACAAAGTCATTTAAATCACTCGTAATCCTTTTCTAATTATTGGAGATAGTGGAAATCACAAGATGTGCTCAAGCGCTGATTGTATCAAAGAAAGTGAGTAAACTTATCGTCTTAAGACGATATGCTCCAATAATTGAATAATTTTAAGGGCCTTGATTGCGTCCATTTTTAAATCATGATTAGTCTATGAATGCAAATGAGATCAAAGATAATAAAATCGCTAATCAATTAACAAAATCTGAGTCAGTAACAAAGATGGAGGAACCGGAATCAGCGCTCGCGTATGTCATACTGTCTGGGCATGGAGAGAATTAGAAATTATTTACAGGAATAGCATCTTAACTATTGGAAAGAAGAATTGGACCAGAAATAAATATAAGCAGGCCAAGATTATGTTAGATGATTCATCTAATGAGAATCCTGATCAAGAGTATAAACGTTACTAGGAAAAGGTGAGGCCAGGGTGCAATTATACACAGATCGTAGTATCACACATTACACACAAATATAGAATGAAATTACACAACACATCTAAGGGAAGGCGGATGTGACGGTAATCACATTAGCTTTCACATAATTTTCCATTTATCGATTTAGAACATCAAGTATTGAACACGAAATTTTTCGAGCCCGAACAGATGAGCTAGTTTGAAGTTGAGGAATTCCTTTTTTTCTGGATTATGTCTAAGTCATTGGCGAATCTTTATGAAAAGGATCATCCCCTCTTCAGGTTTATTATTATTACTATTATTATTATCCTTTTCTAATAGGCACAGCTTCGCTCTAGATAGACCGTATAGTTTTATTAGTTGTTTGTTTTCACTTGTAATATAAAAGAAAAAAATTTGATTGTCTGATATATTAACTAAAAATTTTTGGTATTTAAAAATCCAATGAAAATGAACAAAAGATTTTATAAATTACATTCTTTTTCAGAGTTTTGAGAGGATATTCTTGTGCCCCTTAATAATCTATTCAAATTTGTTTAAGAGATTGATATCTAAATTCTTTATAATTCCTTTAAATTTCTCTGATAGTTTTGGTATGTAAGGCAAATCAATGAATATGATTGTCATTATTTTCTAAATCGTTGTTTATTCGCGTATTCATTTAATAAAAAGATAATTTAATCTTATGTTATTGTCAAAAATGAAAAATTCAAAATATTGTTGTGACAATAAAAGAATTGTCAAAAAGATTTTCTTACTTTCACTTGAAACTAGGAAAAATAATAAAATTTTGAACACACTATACTTTCACATTGAAGATAGCTCGAAGTTGAATTGAAACGTATAAATAATATTTTGTAGAACAAATAATTTTACATTCTACATGCTTCGACTCTTATTTGTCTTGTTCATTTTCTTTGGATGGTTGTCTAAAATATTGCTATTTTATTTTGTTGTCGTATTGCTATTTTATTTTGTTGTCATATTTCTTTTATGAGCAATCCATCCTTTCTATGTCTATAGTAAATTTGATCCTGAATTTAACGATAGTGACGACAATGTATAATAAGTACGATAATCAATTGCGGACCTACATTTCGCAACTTAATGAAGTGAAAGCCTGAAAAGTATAAATCATTTTTTCCCTTATTTTAAATATCTTCATATATTTATAATTATTTTATGTATGAATATAATTATGTATATCTTAACGCCATTATTGCAACGTATTTAGAATAATCTGTACTACATAGAAATTTACTAACATCTGATCGAATTTAATGAAAATCTTCTGACATATTGCAAAAAGTTTGTTCACTGCAAGTATTTAATAGAACAGTTAATATAATTATTATAAATTTTAAAGCTAAGAAGAAAATCCAAAATATAGAAAGCAATATATTTTCATATTTTGGGAAAGAAGATATATTAGCGTCATTAATAGATCCGCCATTGATATGTTAATCTTAATATAATATCGCATAATATCGCGAGAGGACACATATCGTTAGATAAGTTTATTGCATCATTCAGTTCGGTCACTTGTTTAAAAATAAGATTCGCGATACAAAAGTATTCGCGCTGTTCGCGAGATGGGATTCTCATCACTAAGAAAATAGCTTCAGCGTGTCTTATAAGAAAAAAAGAAAATGAAAATGTCTTTCTAAATGCTTATGAAAAACCGACTACAAAAAGCGCATCGAAAAAACGTTTGTATCGTCTCTCGCCTTTCTCACGTTGAAGTTGTAACGTTGTTATAATATGGAACGTCAAGATGAACAATTACCCTAATCGTAGTGAATGTCTCGCTAAGAAAAAAAAGAAAAATAAAAAAAGAGGTGTCTCATTAATCGGATTAAATGGTAAATAACGAAAGCGGAAGAGAGTTAAGAAATTTATAGTCCAATGAAATGCATAATTAAAGTTAAATTGTTGAAATATAAAGTGCCAATCGTAAATGAATCTCATCGCGATCATTCATCGCATACTGCGACATACTGATATATACATTTATGGGTATAAAGCAGTATTTTTCCTCTTCTTCTTCTTCTTCTTCTGAGAAATATAAAATAGATTTGAGAATAGGAAA
The DNA here is from genome assembly GCF_055798465.1 of Pogonomyrmex barbatus. Classification (NCBI taxonomy): domain Eukaryota; kingdom Metazoa; phylum Arthropoda; class Insecta; order Hymenoptera; family Formicidae; genus Pogonomyrmex; species Pogonomyrmex barbatus. The sequence continues at coordinate 1,366,501 of NW_028297107.1, read as the reverse complement.
CGCTTTCTTTCTTTCTCTCTTCTCTTTCAGTTTACCGTCGCCTATCGTCACGCTCTCATTCACACCTTCAATCCAAAATGTAGCCTCAAAAATTCGGAAATCGCAAACACACAACGCGATCTATCATGATTTATTTCTATTGTCCTCAATCATACTCGCGAGAGGATTCTGCATGGAAAAGAGAATGCCGCTCTTCCTCGGTAGACGGTACTTTTGAAGTCGCAGATCTTACCGCCCTCGGTACCTTACTCACTTTACTGAAGTCCCTGTTGATTCCGTTACCACCAGAAATGCTGAGAAAAAAAACAATAATAAATTTAAATAATTAACATTTTAAGGCAAAGAGAGAACAAAATAAGTAAAATAGCTATTATTCATAGTAATGATTTGATGATGATCATTCATCAAGTCTCTCTTTCAATATTCTAATATGCCATTAATTTGATATATTTTATTTAAAATATATAATTAAATCTAATTTTTTTCTCAAAAATTGTTTAAAAACAAAAAAAATTGAAAAAGCCACGGATTAATTTGATATTTACACGACATCGGTTTTATCGTCTTCGTCATCCGGATCCACCTCATCACTCGGTACCGTGAAATACGGATTCGCGGACGCTGGTCGGAATTTGTATCCTGTCAGAACGAAGAATGCGTAGGTTGCCATCTCTCGGAACGTTTCGTCCAGCCATTGGTAGTCAAAGCGTACTGTGATCTGCAAAAGGAAACGATTACCAAATATGTCAAAACAACACAATTCATAACTCGCAATCACGTAATCGCAGAACATTGATACAAGGTATTATTCCAAATCACGAAACCACGTACCTTGAGTATGTACATTATAATACGAGTGAAGTATATATAGAAGACTATCATAATATAGAAATGCTTAAATAGCATAAGTTTACGCAAATTCATTGCCGCTTTATCACTCGTGCGGGCAACTTCTTCTAAATGCCTGATGCTCCATACGACTGGAAATAGAATTGCGCCACAACAGATTAAATCAACAAGTATGAACATATCCCGCGAAGTCTCACGACGCAGATTACCCACATCACTCTCCTCGATAATAATCTCGGCTACATTTGCCAGCACCTAAATCAAGGAAATGCATTTCTATTATTATATTATCTTATTATATTATTATATTATCTTTAAACTCGTCATGTATTAGGTATTATACATGTAATTTGTATATTTAATTTTCAGTATTAAATGTATAAAGAAAAATATTACAATTTTGTCAAATTAAAATTTATAATTTCATAACTAATGTTGTGATACTAATTTTAACTAATTAATTTTAACTAATTTTAAACACATTATTTGTAACTAATAAAAAATTATTAAAGTTATTATAAGATTTTGTATTGCATCTCTTTATAAGTTTAATTTAAGTAATTTATATTAAGATTTATGTAATGTTAATAGATAAAAAAATTGATTTTTCTCAAAATTTACTTAAAAGGGGAAAGTAAGCAAAAGACATCGATGTTTACTTGCAATGGTATGACCAGCATAAAGAGCTTTTTCTCCTTGTCCGAGAGAATGTGCTTTATAAAATTCCATCCCGTGCCAATGAGCACAATAGTAATAAAGAGAACGGCTCCTTTCAGAAGATGAGTAATATAATATAAAATCGCCCATGCCTCGACGTGCTCACCCTTAGTTTGGATGAAGTGATAATTTATACCATGGAACAGCAATGAGAAAGACTTCAGGTACACCAGAACCGCCATTAAATAGTGGATTTTAAACACAGAATGCCTGTATATCACAAAAATATTTATACTCTATTTTGCTAATTCATCATTATGTTCCATATTATGTTGTTACCCTTACTTGCTTTTATTGAGAATAAATACCCAAAAACAGCCCGACAAGAAAAAGAGTAGAGCCATTGTAAAATATAGAGCCGGCAATGGCATTTCGCCGGCACTGAGAAAGTTATCATTATTAATCTCCGCTATTTCCACCTACAAGAAGAATGTTTCTTCAACGTGATGAATGATCATCTAATCTCCTAATCATCACATAATCTCACCGTGAAGTCCACAAGTAGCGGTTCTTTGTTATTATCATAATTCTGACAATTGTGAAAGTAGAGATTGTACAGGCCCTCCTCTTCCTCGCTGGCGACATACATGACGAAGCTCGTGTTATATGATCTCTCCCCCTTCGACGTCGTTTCCACCGTCATCGGTAATTTCAGATGGGAGCACGCATTGCTGTCCGAGCCAGGTTTCGGATTATTGCCGTGAGCGAGGGTCTTCTCGATCGCTGCGCAAAAGGATTTATTAAGCAATTTCAAAAAAAAAGGAACGAAAGATTCGACCGCATAAAAGATAGAATAAACACACATCATCATCGAGTAAGTATTCGTTGATATGTCCACGAATGATAATTGAAGCGAGATGTCGCCCATGATATATGTATCAAGTGCAAAAGAGATAGTTACCTAACTCAATCTTCCAAAATACCTAAGTTTCGCGTTATTTATAAAATCGGGGACGAGTCGTGTTAATTATAGCATCTTTCATCTGTGGCATTCGATCACCGATGTCGCTTAGCATGCCACATACCGTCGCTCATCGATCATCGTTAAAAGCGTCTGCATACGAATAATGCGCGGATTATATTCTTCGATCGCATCGCATCGTAAATTCATTTATCGCGCAAATTCCTCAAACCATTCGCATCTATCTCAGTTTATTGCATATTAGTCCAATATGTTGCGCGCGTTGTCCAAATATATTTGAATATAATTATTTAACAAATTCCTCTCTCTCTCTCTCTCTCTCTCTCTCTCTCTCTCTCTCTCTCTCTCTCTCCATTTATCGCATCATTTATTATTAATGCACTTCTGGCGCGAAATATTGCGAATAATAATAACCATTCGCGTTGAACCTCAAAATGAAATTATCAGAAATAAAATTACTATACTTAGTAAATGACTCGGGATCACTCGGGAAGCCAAGTCTCTAGTTTGCACCTGTTCTATTCATTGCAATTTACATCTCTAATATTAGTTGATATTAGCAGTGAGGAAATGTCGAAAATATCTGGCAAATGTCGTGATGTGTGATTTATTTTTGATATCCACATGTATCACTGATAACATCTACCAGACATCGTTCTCGCATTTGTCCTAAAGGGAATTTCATCGCTCTATTCATAGCGGATCAGCACTCAGATCAGTTTTTTGAAGCAATTTCTAAGCGTCTAAGATCCCTGGGTTGCGCAACGCTACGAAGTGAAATATCTCTCGCTCTATCGCAGGTCTGTCTGTCCGCATAATTAACATATTTTTAAGCATATGCCAAATGTTGTAAGTTCCAATGCGAGCATGTGTCGTGCATTGTACAACGTGTTGTATGTTAAGTATATAAACGCTGCTCACGTTACACATTAGAGGAATGGAAAATTGACGTGGAAAATCGATGAGACTCGCGCACGTGTACATTCCGCGTACATTTGTTAACGATATTTATACTCGCGATGACATGTCACCTCATATACATATTTTTGCTGCGTGTCACGTGGAGGTGGAAATAACTTCGCACGCGATGCGGAACGTGCGACTCACCGTGCGATGTGTTCCGTTTTCTCCGTGGGAAGAGCGCGGTATCGCTGAATCTTGCTGACAGCGAACTCCTCTTTGTCCGATACATTAATACAGCGCTTGGATCCCTGTAGATGTGTGCCGCGTGTACATTGCGACTGCAGTCTACCTGCATTCTGCGGCATGCGGAAATCGAATTACAAATCTTTATTGCGCTTGTTACTATAATTAACATAAAAATCTTATCATGGCTTGCATATTGCAATACTTACGTAAGATTCTTCAAGTCCATGGTAAAATATATGATCGAGCTGTCGTCCTTTTGTTCTGTCTTGAGATTCGAAACATTTTGCAACAAGCATCCGTCCAGATGATTGTGCACGTATGGATTAATAGCATCGATGAGCGTTCGGCCCAAGCTAAATCCAAACTGCAAATAAAATAAAAATGTTATTGCCATGAATACGATAATATGAAAATAATCGCATAATTACAATCACTTTGTTTTATGTCTGCCGAAAGATAATGTAATATATATTACAGTATATCTTATAAAAATTAAGTTATATAAAATTAGAGATTAATCAGCAAGAAAGAATTCTTTGCATGGAAAACAAATAATTCGACTATTTGCATTCGCGAGTGCTTTTAGTCTCTAAAAACAATCATTAGTCTCTAAAATCTGAAAATAATAATAAAGGATGCACCGAAATAAATAACGGATGATTCTATGCGTTAGTTATGTTCTATCTGCACGCGTGAACAAGTCATTCACGAATCCAACAAGACGATGATGCAGGAAACATCCGCATTACTCGCGCGCTTATTTATAAACGCGGATGGCTCTCTCAGAATCAAAGCGCGGAATACAGAAACAGGTGTCTGTTGCTATATGACAGAACAATGTATTACATTGATGCAACGTTACTACGTTCCGACCGAAACTTTAATAAGCAGAAAAATAATAGGACGTGTCCTAGAATTGAGTTTCTTTTTTTTTTTTACATCAAATTGCATTATCTCGAAAAAATTTGATTATAAAATAGTTAATGTTTTATATTACATAAAACAGTATAAATAGTAAAAATATTAAAACAAAATAGTAATAGTAAAATAACATAATTATTTGTATAAAACAATATAAATAATAATAAAAATAGGAAAAATTCAAAATCGCTAATATAATTAATGTAACAAAATCATTATATTCTTGTATTAAAATGTAAATAGAGAGGACTGTATCATGATCGATTTCTTTTCGTGGAAACTTTCGTTGCTAAAAAATTTTCTTAAGAAAACTTTGCTTTTGTATTTCCCGATTAAGAATGACTTAATATCGAAGACTTATCAAGATGCAAATAAATAAAAATTACTCATCGATTTTAAGATCCATTCTTCCTAGTTGAATTTCTTGAACTATTTATTTTTTTTTCTCTTTTCCTCCAACGTAGAGAAAAAAAAAGAAAAAAATGAATCTAAAAAAAACAGACTTATTAGTGACTTACCACGGCTTTGCTCGCGCTTTCCGGTGTTAGTTTTTTCTCGGCGTCCGCCGATTCAAACTTGAAACTTGTGAGATTCACAGTCAGAATGCCTCCTATGTAAAAGCCGAATGTGCTTAAAGTAATATAATGCCTCCTGTCTTTCTGCAATGCAAAAAAATTCTTGTTAACGGATTGTGCATTCTAAACAAGAACAGAAAGGACTTTGTTCCGAAAGAAATTATCATTTTCTGAAAAGAAAAAAATTCATGAAAAAAGGCCAGAGGTCTCAACGTCCCCTTTGGCTTTTATTTCCATAACAAGTCTATAAAAACATTTCCAAGGTATACGAATCGATCGTAGTCACACGCATATGTAAATCAATAGATAGATCTTGACGTGTATAAGGTGCAGGATATATGTAGGATATGTATTATATGTATTAATTTTCTTAGAACTCGATATGATCCTCGCTCGGAAAAGGACCTTGTGTGAAATTAATCAGACGCATCTATCGTAAAAATCGTCGCGTTCCAGTCGCGACAATCGAAAGCGTTAACTCCTTCGCCATGACATATTATTATTATCATCATCATCATTATTAAAATAACTAATAGAATAATTAGTAGCGTGCGACGTGTTCCGAGATTATCGACGCGCGCACGTCTGATCTCTGATATCACCGATGCCACTTGTCTCCCACGATTCCGTACGACCGTGCGACCGTGGCGTGTGTGCAACGCACTTTGCCTTTCCTTCCGCAGGATTATTCCGCCGTGCGTGACAGTCGCTCGTTAAAATGCTCAACGACAAATGCTCTACAAATGCTCGTTGGACACGTTTCGGAGCAGCCGTGGATGCTTAGTTAGCGTTGTTTGATCCCACCGCGATTACAATTGGACGCGCGATAATAACAATAATATGACAGACGCGCTTTCTGGAGGAGTCGCAACCAACCCGTATGTCCAGCTTGTGGATCCGCGCGTTTGTCGCAGCCGCCAGCAGCAGAAGCGGCAGGCAGACCCGCGCCAGGACAACGGCGTTCGGCCGCATTTTTCTCGGCCTTTTCTCGCTGCCGTCACACCGTCACACGCTCGAGCACCACCACCCCGGGTGTCACATCACAAGGAGGAACGGCGCGCGCCGCGTCAGAAACGACTTCGACCTCGCTCGTCGATACGCGAGCAGGAACTGAAGTCCCCGTCCCGGCTGGTGGCACGGCCGGAAGCGTCGGAACCACCGGACCGGACTGACACACACGATGTTGTAAAGTAAAGGAACGCGCGAATCGGACCACGTGTGCGCGTGAATTTGATCCGCGAGACACACGGATCGGCGCGTGTGTCGTGCCTGGCGTTGTGACAGCTAAAAAAAAAAAAAAAAAAAAGAAAAATGTTACCGAACTCTCAACAGGGCGTTTTTGCGTCAATGCGAATCCCGAAAGTTAGATCTCGGTTGCGCCGCTGATGACACACTCCGTTTCATGACGTTTGCTGGCAGGGCTGGCTAATAATGCCCGATCGCCCATGACTTCCCGCATCGGGCGTCTTTTATATTCGAAGTGGAATCGACCGCAACGTTATAAGAATATAATCGATTAAATTAAATACATATCACGAACACAAACTTGTTTAAAAACGTGTAAAAAAGGAAATAAAATAAAATATTAATACATTTAAATAACACACGTTTGAAGTAACTTTTATGAAATTATGTTCGATATATTTTTCTAAGATATTAAGCATCTACTCTTTTAAATAATTCTTATAATTTAATCACATAATTTTGATCATATAACTCTAATAATCAAAGTAAACCGTATAACATTATTATTAATCGCTCTTTAAGAAATAAAAAAATCAATGAGATATTATTAAAAACTGTCAATCTGAGTAAATTTTCATAATTATTAAAAAAGCTTTGGATATAATTGAAGTGTTTCAATATTATTTACTATTGATATAAATTTTTAATTATTGACAAATTTTTCTTAATAATGCGTTAAATTTATAATTTTTTATTATATGAATGTTTTATAAATAAATATATATACTTATAATATAATATTTATATATTGCCGCAAAAATTTTGATAGAAATTTTTGTATAAAATTCTTTCTCTTACATAAATAAGAAAAGGGACGCGTTATTTTTGATCTTTTTTAAAAGGTTATGATTAATTCTAATGTGATCTAACTCTTAAGGAAGGATTTAAAGTTTCATTAATTCACCACACATTTTGCATATAGCAATTTCTCTTTTTAATATTATTTTTTCATTAAATTTCTATTTATTTTTTAAATAGACATTAAATTTTAATGACATTAAATTGTAGGGTGTGTATCATTTATTCAACATTTAAAATAGTAATATTTTAGTAACGTACGCATTCTGTATAAGACTATAATATTTATAATTTTAAACAAATACCAAGTTTGCGATTTAAAAATTTAGATGTAAGTGTTTATGTTTGAATTATAGAAACTGAAGCAATAATATTCATAAATATATTTACTTGTATTGTTCTCTCCTTCTCCGATAATTGAGTAAGTACTTTAAGTAGTTTCTTGAAAACTGCTACTTACATTATTCCTTTCATTTATGGATCGTGGCATCATTACATCTCTGTTGTCCTCTTTATTTTTATTCTTCTCTGAGGATTGAATAATTTGATGAACTTGACGTAAATGCAACTCCAATTCTGTTTGCTCATGCAATATGTTGACAATCATATGACAACCATGGCATTGTATGTAATAATTTGTCACATTGAAGAAAGATGATAATCAAGAACATTCAATTTTGTTTCGTACTTTTTCTATTACTTCTAGATGATTTACTTGCACGAAGATAATGTACATATTTACACTGCATTTTACTGTATATTTTGCTGTGCTTCTTGCAACGTGAATGTATGTAACGATTGGCAGTTGCATTTCGCCGCACTTCTGCATTTGCGGTGAACAAAGTTGATACGCGCTTTGGCAATCTTTAATAATAAATTTTTAACAATAACAAAAATTGCAAAATGTTATAGGATTTTTCAACTTAGTTTAAGTTTCCATCTGCATAAAGCGTTGTATTAAATTTGATCGATATTCCATGCAATTGCATTTTTACTGCACGAGACATTGCATATATTAATCAGAAATGTCAATTGAATTAAATGTAGTGGAAAAAATAGTGTGATCGCTTGTTAATATTTTTTGATATAAAAAAGAAAAAACGCCATAGCGTCGTATTACCTCTGCTATACATTTTTATTACAATTCTCGCTACTTAACCGATTAAATTTTTTTTTAAGTGTTCAAAAAATAAATTTTTCTTAGGTAAAAGTCTAATTGTATTTGTGAGAATAGATTTATATAATAAAACTTTTAATTTATGAAATAATATTGGATTTTAAAAGACATATATTAACAGATTAAATATAAATCAAGAATATAATTATGTATTTAAAGTTGGAATATAAACAGGATGATTTTCGATAAATAGAAGGGTTAAGAAACAAATAAATACACTTTATGCTAAATATTTTTTTAATGAACAAATTCAAATAATATTTATATATTAACAGATCAGTACGTTCCTATTCCACATCTCCGCACAGTCTCTTCAAGAACTTTGGAGTAATAACTATAATAATACGCGGATCGTTATGGTATCTTAATTAATACATATTGCCACAATGCAACGGGCATTTAAACATTGGGCTCGGGAGCATTTTGAGCGGATAAGCAAAAATAAAATTAAGTGTAATTATTGCGATAAAATTTATACAACGCAATGCATACGCGATTGCATGGTTAAACATATAGTATCGCATAAAGAACCTAATCTTTTCCTCGAATGGAAAAGAAAAATTGAAAGTAATAAAAAAGTTTGGTGGTGTTTTATAAAACATGAAAACTTTACCGCTAGATGTGTTGCCTGCGGATAAATAACGAAAAGAATAAATATTCCGCAGTTGGAGAATCATTTAAACCAAAAATCAAAAACCTAATAAAGGAAATGAAAGAAGAAATCTTGTCTTAACTGAAAAATTACAAAAAACATCCGGTCTAAGCCCACATAGATTTTCTCATTTACTTCTCACACAGTTTTTCCCATCTTCTTCCCACATAATTTTTCCCATCTAGTTCCTACATAGTTTTTCCCATCTTCTTCCCACATAGTTTTTCCCATCTAGTTCCTACATAGTTTTGCATCTTCTTCCCACATAGTTTTTCCCACTTAATTCCCACATAGTTTTTCCCATCTTTTTCCCACATAGTTTTTCCCATCTTTTTCCCATCTAGTTCCCACATAGTTTTTCCCATCTAGTTCCCACATAGTTTTTCCCATCTTCTTCCCACATAGTTTTCCCATCTCGTGCCCACATAGTTTTTCCCATCTTCTTCCCACATAGTTTTTCCCATCTAGTGCCCACATAGTTTTTCCCATCTTCTTCCCACATAGTTTTTCCCATCTAGTTCCCACATAGTTTTTCCCATCTAATTCCTACATAGTTTTTCCCATCCAGTTCCCACATAGTTTTTCCCATCTAATTCCCACATAGTTTTTCCCATCTAGTTCCCACATAGTTTTTCCCATCTTCTTCCCACATAGTTTTTCCCATCTAGTTCCCACATAGTTTTTCTCATCTTCTTCCCACATAGTTTTTCCCATCCAGTTCCCACATAGTTTTTCCCATCGAGTTCCCACATAGTTTTTCCCATCTAGTTCCCACATAGTTTTTCCCATCTTCTTCCCACATAGTTTTTCCCATCTAGTTCCCACATAGTTTTTCCCATCTTCTTCCCACATAGTTTTTCCCATCTAGTTCTCACATAGTTTTTTCCATCTTCTTCCCACATAGTTTTTCCCATCCAGTTCCCACATAGTTTTTCCTATCTTCTTCCCACATAGTTTTTCCCATCTTCTTCCCACATAGCTTTTCCCATCTAGTTCCCACATAGTTTTTCCCACCTAATTCCCACATAATTTTTCCCATCTAGTTCCCACATAGTTTTTCCCATCTAGTTCCCACATAGTCTTTCTCATCTTCTTCCCACATAGTTTTTCCCATCCAGTTCCCACATAGTTTTTCCCATCGAGTTCCCACATAGTTTTTCCCATCAAGTTCCCACATAGTTTTTCCCATCTTCTTCCCACATAGTTTTTCCCATCCAGTTCCCACATAGTTTTTCCCATCTTCTTCCCACATAGCTTTTCCCATCTAGTTCCCACATAGTTTTTCCCACCTAATTCCCACATAATTTTTCCCATCTAGTTCCCACATAGTTTTTCCCATCTAGTTCCCACATAGTTTTTCCCATCTTCTTCCCACATAGTTTTTCCCATCTTCTTCCCACATAGTTTTTCCCATCTAGTTCCCACATAGTTTTTCCCACCTAATTCCCACATAGTTTTTCCCATCTTCTTCCCACATAGTTTTTCCCATCTAGTTCCCACATAGTTTTTCCCATCTTCTTCCCACATAGTTTTTCCCATCTAGTTCTCACATAGTTTTTCCCATCTTCTTCCCACATAGTTTTTCCCATCTTCTTCCTACATAGTTTTTTCCATCTAGTTCCTACATAGTTTTTCCCATCTAATTCCCACATAGTTTTTCCCATCTTTTTCCCATCTAGTTCCCACATAGTTTTTCCCATCTTCTTCCCACATAATTTTTCCCAGCTAATTCCCACATAGTTTTTCCCATCTTCTTCCCACATAGTTTTTCCCATCCAGTTCCCACATAGTTTTTCCCATCTAGTTCCTACATAGTTTTTCCCATCCAGTTCCCACATAGTTTTTCCCATCTAATTCCCACATAGTTTTTCCCATCTAGTTCCCACATAGTTTTTCCCATCTTCTTCCCACATAGTTTTTCCCATCTAGTTCCCACATAGTTTTTCCCATCCAGTTCCCACATAGTTTTTCCCATCGAGTTCCCACATAGTTTTTCCCATCAAGTTCCCACATAGTTTTTCCCATCTTCTTCCCACATAGTTTTTCCCATCCAGTTCCCACATAGTTTTTCCCATCTTCTTCCCACATAGTTTTTCCCATCTAGTTCCCACATAATTTTTCCCATCTTCTTCCCACATAGTTTTTCCCATCTAGTTCTCACATAATTTTTCCCATCTTCTTCCCACATAGTTTTTCCCATCCAGTTCCCACATAGTTTTTCCTATCTTCTTCCCACATAGCTTTTCCCATCTAGTTCCCACATAGTTTTTCCCACCTAATTCCCACATAATTTTTCCCATCTAGTTCCCACATAGTTTTTCCCATCTAGTTCCCACATAGTTTTTCCCATCTTCTTCCCACATAGTTTTTCCCATCCAGTTCCCACATAGTTTTTCCCATCTTCTTCCTACATAGTTTTTTCCATCTAGTTCCTACATAGTTTTTCCCATCTAATTCCCACATAGTTTTTCCCATCTTTTTCCCATCTAGTTCCCACATAGTTTTTCCCATCTTCTTCCCACATAATTTTTCCCAGCTAATTCCCACATAGTTTTTCCCATCTTTTTCCCACATAGTTTTTCCCATCTAGTTCCTACATAGTTTTCCCCATCTAGTTCCCACATAGTTTTTCCCATCTTCTTCCCACATAGTTTTTCCCATCTAGTTCCCACATAGTTTTTCCCATCTTCTTCCTACATAGTTTTTCCCACCTAATTCCCACAGTTTTTCCCATCTAGCTCCCACATAGTTTTTTCCATCTTCCCACATAGTTTTTCCCATCTTCTTCCCACATAGTTTTTCCCATCCAGTTCCCACATAGTTTTTCCCATCTTCTTCTCACATAGTTTTTCCCATCTTCTTCCTACATAGTTTTTTCCATCTAGTTCCTACATAGTTTTTCCCATCTAATTCCCACATAGTTTTTCCCATCTTTTTCCCACCTAATTCCCACATAGTTTTTCCCATCTTTTTCCCACATAGTTTTCCCATCTCCTTCTCACATAGTTTTTCCCATCTAGTTCCCACATAGTTTTTTCATCAATTCTCCGGTCACTGCTATAAACTATAAAGGCAAATTCAAATGATATTTACATGTTAACAGATCAGTATGTCCCTATTCGATCTCTTCGCACAATGTTTCTGAGGATTTCTGAGTGCGCATTTAATAATACGCGGATCGTCACGTGATATCTGTATTAATTGTCACAATGCAACGTTGGAACCTGGGAACATTATGAAAGAAAAATGAAATAAAAATGAAATTATGTGCAAGTATTGTACGAAAATTTACATAACCTAGTCGATAAGAGATTATACGATAAAACACAATAGAACATGAAAAACGTGGATTACAATGGAGATAAAAAACAGAAAAAGAGAAATTTGGCATAATTATATTAAAGAAAAAAACTTTATGGTAAGATGTCTTACTTGTAATAATATCATAAAAACGATAAATCCTCTTTGGATTTGGAAAAACATTTTGACATAAATCACGAAAAATTAATAAACGAAATAAAAACATTAAATCTACAGACCTAAAGGATTATTTTGAACCAAATAATTATAGTGCCAAGTGTAAAGCTTGTGGCGCAATTTTAAATTTAATCAATATAAAAAATTTATTTGAACATTTACACAAAGTTCACGAGATTGCTTTTACAACAGAAAAAGAAAAAACATAAGAAAATAAATTACAGGTGAAAAATGTCAATAGCCAGAACAAAAAAGGTAAATACATTTGATTAAATTTACTTTAAAATACAGAGTAAATGTGGTATTCTGGTTGTCGTGTCAACTAAGAGATCGTCAGAGGGTAACGTATCGGCAAGTAGCGGCGAACCTGAGCCTTAGGTTATAATAGGAATGGCCACGCTAATCAGCGAGCATACACAAACGCCAAGGGATGACGCCAACGCGGCACTGCAAGGAAGACGGGGACGCGGCGCAACGCGTGGAAATAAGAGGCGCGAGCGAGAGAGCGCATGGCGCAGAGAGAGAGAGAGAGAGAGAGAGAGAGAGAGAGAGCACTAGAGCGCACGCGGCGCAGGAGAGAGAGAGAGAGAAAATGCGCACACACAAAATAGACACCCGCGCACAGAATGGCGACACGCACTGGACACGTGCAGCGCACGAGGTTATACGGGAAGCACTCGCGGTGAGAATGACGCGAGATGATCACTCGCGAAGGAAGCGGCACTCGCGAGACTTGATATTTGCGATCGAGACCGTGTCGAGGCAACGACAATGCACTCGCGAGACAACTGCGACTTATGCACATAGAGGCGAACGACTGCGATAAGATGGCCGCTACGCTGCGCTAAGATGGCCAGGAAGATGGACGGAAGCACTACTCGAGTCGCAACACTAAGACTTGCTTCCGGCGGTATAGTTGACGCTGCGTAACGACGGATGGCGCGGGTAGCGAGACACGGGATGTGTTCCTTTATTCACTCCGAGTACTCATGCTATGACGTAATGGAAGTGTACTGCGGCTCGTTCCGTTTTAGTTTCGTGCGCTTTCTAACTGCTTCAAGGTTATAAAACGGAACGCAGTTGCAGTATGTTTCCAGTTTTTTAATAATAATTAATTTTAGGATAAAATATATACTTCTCCAAGTATTTAAAAACATTGTAAAAGCTAATATAAAAAGATAGTACACATAACTTTGAAATTTTACCCTTTGTAACCATTTTTATTTTTATAATATGACACAACATAGCTTTATCATAAAAATCGCTGTTAGCAGTCTAGCATAATATTTGTATTCATAGAATATAGCACTCAGGAAGATTTATATTTTTCAGCTTATCGCAAGAGACTGAAAAAGAAACATTGATGAAAAGAGAAGACACGAATAACAACATGAAATAATTCAGTTCGGAATAATCAAACTCAAAGCAACTAGATTCAAAGCAGGCAGAAAATTATAACTCTGAGGAATTAGATTTCAAACAATTGATCTCAGAATTATTTGACTTGAGGCAATTGAGCTCGGAGCAGCCAAATTCGAAACATCTTGATATAAAACAATCTAATTCGAAGCAACTTGACTTAAGATCTGTCATCTATATCAAAGAAGCTTTTGTCCAATACACTTGTGATTGAATCAAATGAAACATTAAGCTGCTCTATATTATCTTTACAAATAAAACTTATCAAGGAACCGCAGAAAAATTTATCTATTTTAATAAAGCACAACTTGAATCGGATGATGGAGCAAAATGTCTATATGAGGTAATATTTTTATTATTTTCGATTAGATATCACAATAGCACTCTTGCTAATATCTTAACTTTCTACACATCTCTCATATTCAAATATATTGTATTTAACTATCTTACTGTTATTAATCTTATGTATATAAGATAAATTAATATTATTATTTATTGATTAAACTAACCTTTCAATAAATGTGTAGAAAAATCAAGCTTGGTGTCAATTGCATCGAATTTTAAATTTTAAATTTTTTATTAAAAGATTTTAATTTGGTTTTAAATTTGAGTGATGATATACGATCAAATTTATAAAATTAAAATTAAGTATAATAATTTTTAAACATAATATTCTAAGTTAATATAAGCATCATAATTTAATAAAACATACTTTGTATTAAAGATATGATGTCGAATGAAATCAATAAAGCATTTTATAATCTATAGACAAAGATTAATTCTAAAAAGAAGAGAAACCAAAGAAGACAAGACCAAGCAGGAGGAGACATCAAATAATATCTCTTTATGTAGTAATAATGATTTGATGACTCAGGAAACTATGCATATCTATTCGGATAATAAGGAACAATTCATTCAGGAACCATTCACATCTACGCTAAATAAGTTTATGGAAAAGGTAATAAAATAACTGCAAAGTAAAAAAGAAATTTACAAAGCCAAAATTATCTGAGTTATTCTTTAAAACAATAATAACACAAATGTCATCTTTATTTTTCAATCAGGAATTAAATAAATTTCTGGAGCAGACACAACCGGTGAAACGAAAACGTGTAGAAAAGGATACTATGGATAGCATGGAATACAATGTACCTCGCAAAAAGCTGCAAATTCATGAAGATGTGAAGAGTGAAGCTTGTTCACCTATTTTGAAAAATACGACGAATGCAAATCGCAAACGCTTTTACAAAGCATCTTTTCCTTGCAATACATGTGTTGTAACGATATTATTATCAACATTCATATTGCTACTCTCGGTAATCTTGTATCAGAATCGGGAACGTAAACACAGCATGGAATATGCCAAAGCTGCTATCGAATTGAGGAACCAAGTTTTTGGTCAGGAAAATGCTATAGAAGACCTAACCGAAGTTCTCCAGCGTGACGAGCCTTTCTTACGGTTAATAATCCTATGTGGTGGCTCAGGTGTTGGTAAATCATACTCGGTGGATATTATAAGGCAAAATTTTGCGACATCGTTCTCCGTTCGTACATATTATCCTCCACTTAAACCTGTGAAGTTTTATAACAATTCTTTGTTACATCCAAGTCTAATCATCCTTGACAACTTGAAGTATAGTGATGTGCCAAGTGTCATAGAATTTTTGAAGGCACAAAATTTGGACAAATATGTGCATAGGAATAGTCGACACCTTACTGTGTTGGCCGTCTTCACTTTAGATCCGATGACCGAAGAGCAGTTTAATAATATTAACACCCGTGATACGCTTTTATATCAAACTCTGAACAGAATAAATCTCGAGATGCACAGGAATGATATTGATTCCACAATAATTCCCTATGATTTTTTAAGTGAGAAACACATAGAAAGATGCATTACAAACGCGGCAAGTAATAGCAATTTATATCTTACATCTGAACAGATTGAATTTATCAAAAAGTATCTACAACTAAATCAATCCGGTTGTAAGGGAGCTTATAGTAAGGTTCAGATAATCGCTAGGGAATAAGAAATAATTATATGATTCACAAAACAATTGAGATGAAATTACTGTGTACTCTCTGCGACTGAAATAACAAACCGAACTGAAATAACACTCGACTAATATCACATCACACATATCTTTTACATATATAATACATTGCTCAATTATATTATGGTAATCTTAAGATTATAGACAGTTCCTATCAATCGAATATATTTTTAAATGCATTTTTAATTAATTGAATCGTTGGTCGACCGTTACATTCTTTATTACGTAAGATAATTTTGATAATTGATGGAAAAAGATCGGGCTGTCAGTCTTATGGTGAAAGCCGACTTGGACACGAGTATGATATTCACGGTCCGTCGACTTGGACTCATGATGAAATTTTCTTGTACATTACTTCCGGATTGTGGATATCGCAGACGAGCGATGATTTTCGCGGGTGATGATGTGTGATGTCGCGTCACATACGTCCGGTGAAAATCGCGTAATCAGCATGCGGTTACGCGTGGCTAAACGAACTCATGTTGATTAAGATTCTCGGTATATATGTAATATCTCGGACTTTGCTTGAAATTTTCTTTCTGTAATTGCATTTGGAGTCAAGATTTGACGATTTGTGAGCGTTGAGTGATCAAACACGATATTACGTACGTTAAATAACGACACGTAATGCCCAAACGTAGATGTTATGTTGTACTATGTTGTTACCACCGATCGTTCTTATGCAACCGAAAAGTCGCTCGATTGTATTTAGTTTTTCCTTGTTTCCTTTTAGCTACAAGTAATTATGTCTAAGTAAGCATAAATAGCGTTTCCCAAGACGTAGAAGATAAATTTCTTTCGATCATATTATACAGTTAGCATTGCGGATGAAAATAAGTTGAAAAAAATTGCCAAAAAAGTGCCAAACCTTAGAAGAATAAAAACAAGAATATTCTTTTCATAATTTACATAAATTTAATAAATCAATGTATGAACAGATGTTGGATTACAATCAGTACAATTTATATTATAAATATTATATTTATAATATATATAATTTATATTATAAATATTATATTTATAATATATATAATTTATATTATTGTATTATATTTATATTATTGTAGTACATTTATATTATAAATATTCGTAAGATAGAGGTCTTTCAGAGAAGCATAAAATTTGAAAAGTTTTTTTTTTCTTTTGACTTTTTCTGTTTAATTTTTAATTTGTAGTAATTATTATATGCAGTTATAAATTTAAATTGCGGACAAATCAGAATTGTTTTATACTTGTAATATCTCTACAAAAAAATACACAATGTCACAAAGTTAATTACGTAACATGATAATATTTTTAAAATTTAAAATGTGATAATTATCATATATATAGAATATAAAATAATTATAATTATATTAATAAAATATATTATAATATATTATAATAATATATTAAAATATATTATAATATTAAATAATATAATATCATAATTATATTATATAATTATATATTATAAATTATTATAATATAATTAAATAATATTATAATATGATATTATATTATAATATATAATACAACATAATATAATTTAATTTCTGTAAATCAGTTCTCAAATAGAAAAAAATAAAAGAAAGCAAATGAAAGCGTTAAGCCGATAGAAGTTAACAGTAATTCCAGAGAGTAATTCCTACTCCATACGGTTAATAATCCTCTTACAATTAGATGTTGCAAGTTGCGGTCGACCGACGAACACAGATATAAATTAAATATTTTGTAAACGCATTCTTTATATGCATTAGCATTTACGTATCTTTTTAATATACAAGATTTTTTTAATTATCAAGATTTATTCAATCTCGTTACAATCCATTCATTTCTCCTTTAATTAAGCCATAATATGTAATTTCCGCGTGACGCAACTTCAAGTTGGATCCATCAATGTTAGAATTTTTGTTTCACGCACCTATGTGGCATTACGCTTCCAGGATAAAAAAGTATCTCTCATTTACTTGTTACGTGCGCCGATGAGAGATTGTGATGCAACTGGTCAGAAGTTACGTTTCTCGACCTATAACGCGCAAAGACTATGTATTACATCGCGGCACTCACGAATTCGCCCCTTTACTCCACTTCCCCGAATGTCTCGTGACGGGAAATAGAAAGTCCATATGTATATATATATTCACGAAAACGCGCGATTAATTTATTATAGCAATCTTGCGGCGCTCTTTCCCCCTTGCCGCCTCCATCCGGCGTGTAAATCCGCTACTGAAGAGAATCGGAGAACGTTTCCTGCTTACCAGAACGGAACTCTTTTACTCGTCTTTAACGATTGGCTAAGGTCGCGGCCATATCCTGACATCCTGTCAACCTGTCCCGTGCACGCTGACGCACGTGGATGCTCCATTCGCCGTTGAGGTGTCACCGAGGATAAACGTGAATGCAACCCAATAATTTTCAGCTTGATCACCGGATATCATTTTTTATATCCGTTTTTATGACACCGGATAATCATTACTTCCCTCGATTCGAGGAATTGACTTCTATCTGTAATGATATTGTCGAATTAACTAGGATCGGATTATCGCCACGTAAGATATAATAAAATTGGACTGATTTTTTTAAGCGTAATTATCCACGTTTCATTTGCCAACAAATTTACCCTTTAATCGATTGTTGTATTCTTCAAGTCATTCATTCTTCTTTTACTTTATATTGTATTTTTTTATTTCGTGCAATATGTCCTCAAGCAACATTGTAATAGTCATGTGTCGCAAAAATACATTAGCTGTTACAAGTAAAACAAAATATGTTTGTGGTATGTTAAGTTACAGGATTTTCTTTTCAGATTTACCTTCTATCAACCGGTTGAACCGGATATCCTTCAGGATGTTCGGGTCAACGTCTTGATTATCAGAACGGCGAGACGACGGCCTGTTTGTAGTAAGTGTGCAATCTCGAAAGATCTTATAAAGTTATTAGAATACTGCATATATAATATAGTTAATATATAATATATATAATATGTAATATATAATATATTTTGTTTCTCTCTATTCTTTTTTATAATTAATGATGCTACCTGTAACTATAAAAGAAGGTAAAAGATCTCGGTGAATGCTCGGCGCAGCTGCAAGTTCTCGTTTGAATTTTTATGGAAAAGTTGAATTACCTTCAATTCTCGTCGTGTATCGAGAACAAAGGCGAGGTCACCTTCTTGTACCCCAAAGGATCCGCGAGGATACTCTTGTTCGCGAAATGCGATTGGAAACGTCATTGAAGAGGAAGGGCGACGCTGGAAATTATAAAAGAGCGAGCGTCCAGCGAGAGTGGGGCAGTCACTTCCAAGTGTGCATCTGGGGCACTACGATCGGGGTACGTTCACATAATCATCGTATAGGACATATATCTCTTTAGAGTAGAGTGACATAGTTGACAGAGTTAAGACATAGATCTCTATCACTTCGATCTCGCGCGGTTCCTCAAGAAGCAAATTAAGTAACTGTAGGAAAATAGGATTCTAAAATTTCTTTATGTAATATACGCATAGAATTTTATTTTTAATCTGAATCTTCCTGCAGAGATGATCTGTTTTTTTTTTTTTTACATTATTAACTTTAAAGTGCAACAATTTTAATATCTTCTTTCAGATACAAATGTGAATGAAAAAAATTTTGTAAAATTGAGTTTTAGAAAAATGAAAATAATAAAATTTTAACTAATTTTTATCTCAGTTTATTTTATCAAAATCTGAACATAAATTTTGTCTTAAAAACCGATACTTATACATATTTAATATTCTATAAAAATATTAATTTCTGTAAAAATTTGTAAACAAGAGTATATAAATTCTATATAATTTTATTTAATATTTTGAGTCAATTATTTTGTGTAATGTTTTAATCTTATTTCTTCA
This sequence comes from Pogonomyrmex barbatus, assembly GCF_055798465.1. Classification (NCBI taxonomy): domain Eukaryota; kingdom Metazoa; phylum Arthropoda; class Insecta; order Hymenoptera; family Formicidae; genus Pogonomyrmex; species Pogonomyrmex barbatus. Next base: position 1,346,690 of record NW_028297107.1, on the reverse strand, counting down.
TAATAGTGTTTTAAAATACGTGTTAAATTTATAATTACAAACATTAAAAATTTGTAATTACAAACACCTTTCGATAAACGAAGTTTCCTTTTTATTGAAGAGTGATTAAATGATACAGAAAGAACGATTTTGCTGGCAAATATCAAAATTTATTAGATGCAGATCTGAAAATAATTTCCTTGAGTCTTCAAAATTATTATATATTATGATCAAATTATTATGTACGATTCAAATTCAAAGAAGATCAAAAGAAGAGAGCAGAAAATTTTTGCAGTAATTTTTATCATATTTTTAAGCGTCCTTATAATAATTTAGATTGTAATTTAGATCTAATAAAATTCTATTTTTAGATTTGCATCTAATCAAATTTTTAGATTTGTCAGCAAAACTATTCTTCCCGTGTATGTTTAAAATATTAATATTAATATCCATTTGATCATTCATTGATTTTTTGATCATTCACTCATCTAAACAGTAAGTTACATTACTCGAAAGGGTTACACGTCATTATCATACGACAAGAACATAATGATATTGTTTGTGACGTGAACATTAGGCTATCCCATCACGTTCAGCAGAATAATTTGTCGGATCGATAAACGTCGCGCGAATCTTAATCGAGCAATGATCTTCGGAGCGACTTGTCCTTGATCGTAAAGGCCGTCATTACTTAAACCGTCATTACTTATAGGTCAGGAATATGGGGCGTGCGATTTGTTATGGGTGCAAGTGGTTCTCCTGAAGAAAATTTAAATATCAGAAAGATCGGGATTCGTTTGTGCTTGATTTCATTTGAAATCAAGCACAAACAGATAATGATAACGTAATTGCTGCAATAACGTAAACGCTGTGACATAATCATAATCGTAATACGCGACGAGAAACGTAATATAGAATTACGTGATTTTTATCTTACGATAATAAGCAATAACGTTAAGTTTCCTCGGGCTGAGACAAAAATGGAAAGGACGGATATATCGGCGTGATGTAATCGACGTAACGTATTCTCGTATTGAAAAAAAGCTCTCTATGAGCGCAATCGACGTCGGAGAGATGAAAGCTCGCGAGTAGTGACGCGTTAAGTGGCACTTTCTACGCGGAAGAAGACGGCGTATCCTTAACTGGCTCCATCATAGTCATAATATAGCGTGTTTTGTACGTGTTTTCTATCGCGATTATGCTTCATTGACGTAAGAGGCTAGATACAAAACTGATATAACATATATGGGAAGAGCGATCTTGCTAAAGTGTCTAAACATTTCAGATCAGATACAGATCTGAAAATAATTTTGTTGTCCCACTAAAATAATTACATTCAAACTAGTAGTTGCCAAAAAGTAAAACATTTTTGCAATTTTATCAATACGCTCAAGCATTTTACATAATAACTTTTCATGACAACTCAACGAAATTATTTTCAAATTTGTATCTGGCAAAATTTTTAGATTTTTCTGCAAAACTATTCTTTTCGTGTTTCTACGATTCGCTATTTTTCTTTGAACTTTTTATCAACAATTTCTGAAAACTAACGTGTATCTTATTGATACAATTAATTTGCCGACAAATCTCTGTTTCTATTCCTCGAACGGTAACATAATTTTACGGATATTACGTACGTTAGAATTTTTATGGGTCCAGTGTGCGAAACACGAAGGTGGTATTGCAACAGGATTATACAATCTCATAATTATATTCGCTCTGGACACGCGGACGTTCGTAATTGAAAAAGTAGAAGGAACTGATTGCGAGACAAGGGGATATATATCTTTCAATAGAGGATCTCTTTCAATAATAAATGCATTTAGACAAGAGAAAGCGGGCAGCTCATTGTGAAATAGTTCTCGCTACATACAACGTTCCAATTTTTTAAAGATGTTTCTCATATCTTCAATCTGCTTCGCATCGAGAGGCAAGGAAAATCGAATCGCGAACCGTTATCGCGATAGTTCAAACAAAACGGAATAAGTAAAGTAGGAATAATGAAGTATCGTGACGAGACGATAATTGACACCACGTCCCCCCCGGGGGCTGCGTGACGCGGTTTGTTTCGGTGAACAAAGATGGGTGAACAACCGACTCACAACATTGCATAATCAGAGAAAGCGATTGTGAAACAGGCCGGTACACACGCCAGGCACCCCGAGTTAAGCACGTGGTTCAAGCGCGATGGTGCATGCTAATCGTTATGTCATAAACTGACGAAAGGTCCCAAGAATTCCCATTTAATCGGTCGACAACGTAACCGATCTGCTCTCAGAGAAGTGAAAGAGACGCACGCTTTCTTCCTGACGACTTTACCGCTAGTCACCGCGACTTTGAACAGAAACTAGGTCAGCCGGTCAGAAAATCGTATCGTCTGGCCAGTCGGAAGAAAGTGAAAACACTCATCATCGCTTGCATAATTAAGGAAGATTATTATGGGGAAATAACACGGATGATAAATGAGAAGAAACTCTCGCTAAACACGCTAAACAATATATATATAAAAGAGGGATCACTGTACTATGTATTTTATTTTAAGAAGTCTACAATTTACATTACCGTACAATCATACAATCATATATCTAAATTAAAAGTAAATTTAAAATAAATAAAATTTAAAGTGTTATATTAAGGTGTTACATTTTTTCGATTTTTTTTTCCTTTTCTTCGTAATTATATTTTGTTTCTTTAAAACAATTATTAGTATTCGCAAGATAAAAATATGGCAATGAAAAGTATAATTTTTGATAAGATCCAAAAATCATAATTTTAAATCTCTTTTTGAAGAATATATAAAAATGTTTTCAGATCTGTGTATAATTTGAATTGACTTTGATTATTAGATATCTTTCAAAAAGCAAAATGGGAGCAGTTGAATGGGTAATCGATGAAGATAAATATGAATGTAGTCTCTCGGCGGAGACGCAGAAGATTGCCAAAGATGAACTCAGAGAGGACAAAAATACCAGGGATCAGGCTCTCGAGCAAATGCGCAATTGGATCAAGATGAATCCGCGCATTCAAAATTGTCGTCTCGGTAAGGCTGGATTACTAAATAAACATGCATTAGTATAAAAAAAAATGGATCATATTTTGCAATTTACGACTGAAAAAACGTTAACAGTACTTGAATTTAAATAATAATACGTAAGCATGTAGATGCATGTATACGTATGAATCAACAAAAAACTGAAAATCTATTTATTTAATTTCTATGGACGAGCAAGTTTTAAAAGACACCTATAATTAATCATTTTCATTTTTGAATTTAAATAAATTCAAAAAAACATGTTTGACCTTTGTTGCTGTCGATTACTTGTGGTTGTTGAAAAGATAGCAGTCAAAAGCTGTTTTCCTCTTTCCTCAATTCAATAATATCAATTAAATTTCCGTAAGAAATGTTTATTGCGAAAAATATTATCTCAGAAAGGCCAAAAATATTTCTTTAATTTAATCTTTAATGAATTTAAAAATTAAAAAGATTAGTAGATACTTTAAACTCTACCCTCGTGAAAAACCGTGAATTACCTATTTTAAATAATAACATTACATAAATTTTAATTACTTTACACCATAATAATTAAGCGCGTAATTAAGTCCGTAATAATAATAATATAGATAATAATTAAGTCCGTAATTTCTTCATATTTGATTTTATAAAACTTTAGGAGATTGTCTTGAAATGAAATTTTAACAATCAGATCTTGGGTTGATAATTAAACATTCGACATTAATTTGTCGTCTTTTAGATGCACGATTCTTGCTAAAATTCTTGCGATGCAAAAAATTCAATGTCCCGATGGCTCAAGAAGCCACTGAAAGATATTTGTTGCTCCGTCAAGTGTATCAGCAGGCATTCCATAAGTTGGATATCACAGAGCCTAATATGGAAGACTTATTGTCATTGGGGTGAGTATTTCTTAAATTATACTTTTATCATTGGAATTCGTTTGTAATCTTCTCTTTTAGATATCTTTTTGCTGCTCCTGGTCGCGATGCGAAAGGCCGCCGAATTATAATTGCTAGACCAGGTATGCGTTGGTTATTTTCGTACATAAAATTTGAATATTATTGAATATTATTTGAATATTATAAAACATAAGTAGTACATCCCTCATAATACATGAACTATAGTACATGAATATAGTACATGAACTATACATATTTAATGAATATTAAAACGCTGAATATCCGTCATGTCATCATTTTTATCAACGTAATTTACGAATTTTAACATTTCTCAAAATGTTTATTCGATCAGAGAAATTAAATCACACACTAGTATCGTTAAAAGTAATTTGTTAAAATTCTTGCGTATGTTTAATATATTTGTGCTTATATCGCAAAAGTTGAGCTCATAAATGAATAATTTCTCTATTTAATTAGCGAAAGAGAACATCTGTGTACATTATTTTGCATTTACGTTTGGTAATATCTTCTCGAAAGAATAAAAATATAATTACACAAAAAGAATGAATTTTCTAAAGTATTTAAAAGTATTTAAAAGATTGATCGTATACAGATTTGAAAATATTTTTGTTGGGCCATCAAAATAATGATTGAACACATTTAAATTACATGATGATAATACTAGAAATTATTTGATATTCTACAAATCAATTTGAATGTTGTGTGTAAATATATTCTTCGTTCTTTCCGTGTAGAAAGTGTCTTTAATAAAAATATATTCACGTAAACTCTACGTTTATAAGACGTCTAAGTTTATACGTAATAATTTTCGGTGTTTCTCTCCCAACGCATTTACCTCGTTTACTAATCACTACGTACAATTTCCGCCCAAGGCGTATTTGATCCTCACAAATACACGAACGTGGACATGTGCAAAATTCATGCCATTACTTATGAGGCATTGATGGAAGACGAAGAGAATCAAGTACGTGGCTTTGTACATTTCGCCGACGGTGCCGGCGTTAGTTTCCCTCATCTGACGCTTTTCACTCCCAAAGAAGCAGTGCGCATCGTGAAAAATGGCGAGGTATGATTTATTTCTGCCCAGTCCATATAAGTATAGTCTGTATAAGTAGTAAAATTAAGTCTAAAATTAATTAATAAAATTCAATCTCTTAATTTAACTTATCGATAAGTACAACAATATAATAGATAATACTTCACAACTCAAATTCATTAATTTTAATCTTTTTTTTATTTGTAAATTCTCTTTAATGGAAAATTATTAGTATAAATTTATATACATATTTTTTCAAATATAGACTTTTAAATATTAACGATTCTCTATATTTGATAATTAATCAAATTATTTATTATTTCAAAATTTTGTTTAAAACTTTTCATAAATGTTTATCTTATTTCTAATATTGGATATGTCAATTTTATGCAATGTTAAATGGTTACGTTTTTTTTTTTTAATTCTATACATGTCTCATTGAGTCAGTAAATTGTTGCGTTTAAATCTTCGCGAAAGTTTTCATCATTAACGCGTAATTCATTTAGCTGCGAGTCTGGACCAAGGACGATGTCACGTAATAAAATTTCATCATATTTCCCAAACCGTAAGTCATAAAAACCGGTTTTTCAATCTCATCTTTCTTGTCTATTAAGTAGACATCTTTCTTGTTTACTTAGAAGTTATTTGAAGAAATAAAATAAGTTAAACAAAAATTTTTTGCTTTCAGAAACAATATTATTAGAAAGAATTAAAATAGATTCCCACTCTAACTATAGCATAATTCATTACACTAATTAGATCAACAATTTACGAAGAATGTATTTTACTTAAATATTTAATCATTTAACAATAAGATTCATCTAAATAATAATCTAGATAAAGATATTAAAAAAATCTTACTTAAAAAAATTTATAAAATCAAATTGCATTTTTCACATGCTGATTGATTCTTCTACTATACGCTGTATTTAAATAATATCACGAACAGTTGTCGTCAAGGAAATTGTTAATTTTTATAATATGATGATTAGAAAGGCTAATAATGATAATTATATGGCAATTTTATCTGTGTTTGCGATGAATTTGATATTAATTGATTTGAAAAACATATCATTCAGTGTTTTCCTCTTGTAAATTATAATTATATTCTGCTGCTGAAATATTATATATTTCTTGCGCATTTTAAATTTCTCCTTAACGTAATAACCGCAATTAGAATTAGATTCTATCTTAAATTGTTAAACAATAATCAAAATCTACAATAATCAAAAACTACAAATTAAAAATTTAAATTATATAAATTTATACTAATTTGTGCTTATTGCCTGTTGCTTGTTATGCGCTATCCATAAAAAATACAAAAAATGCGCAAAAACAAAATTATAACAAAGCATTTCTGAGCAAGCCTGAATTGTAAAACTTAACAAATTTATCATTACACTTGCAAATATATCATTACACTTGCAAATAAATGTATAATTAAAGCTCTGGGTGATTTCTAATGTTTCGTTTGCATTTCGTTTGAAATTATAATTATCTTAACCAATTTATGCAAAATTTAGAAAACTATGCGATTTCTTTTTCATTATATATATTTGCCGAGAATATTACATGATAATTAATTTTAGAGTTTTAAACTGTTTCTATAAACATCAATTAACATATATAAATATAAATTACGATTTGAAATCATTTTAATTGATAAATAGAAAATAGGCCAAATAAATGAGCAAATTGGATGGTTAAATAAATGTTTAATTAGAAAGAATAATAAGTGACGGAACATTTTGACTTAACTTAGTCATCATCATCCGTTCATATAAAAGAATGAAATTTAATAACATTATTAGTAAAATTATGAATTAAAATTAAAACGGTGATAAAAGGAGGATTTTTAGAATGCATTATAAAACCAGCATGTAAATCAATTAACAAAGAAAGCTCAGCTTGTATTAACTAATAAATAGAAAATGTAGAAGAAAGATCAAATAAACGAGCAAATTGTTATTTAATACGAGCTGAATTCTTTGTTAATTGTTTAAAAATTTTATTAAATTAAATCAAAACTTGACAAACAATTGTCACAATTACTAACAGAGAAATGATAATATTCGGATTTCTTATATTTATTATATTTCTAACATTTATGTGAAAATTAATAAATGTAATATTATATATTACAAATATATTATATAAATTAATATTAGAAATTAAAACTTCAAATTACATTTCAATTTACGATAAATACTAGTCTTACAAAGTAAAAGAAATAAAATTATTTATAATAAAAAATAATACATATTTATGAGCTAAGAAAGAACAATGGTAGCTGAAGTAAAAAATTAAAGAAGTTAACATTATCCCTCTATTTGAATAATTATGCAATTACGGGCTTAAATGTGCAATTTTTAAATAACAAATAATTAATTGTACTTCCTCTATAATTTTGAAACTATGATTTTGATATTTTTATATGAGAAATTTTTACCTTAAAACATCAATATCTTTATAATTATTTTTAAATAATAATAATAATTAATTTCACGTAATAGTAATATAATTATATTTACGGACCTTCTGTTAATATATTATAAAAACTACAGAAAGATATATTATAAAGATATTACATAAAAACTTTTGATAAGTTTGTATGTATAAATGCTGTAATAAATAAGAAACCAATATAATAAATGAGTGAAACGATGATAACGGTTTCCTTTCAGCGTACTGTACCGATGAGACACAAGGAAATCCACGCGATCAACGCGCATCCCTCGGTGAAATTCGCCCTGGACTTCGGGATGTCATTGATTTCCGAGAAAATCAGGAATCGCGTAAAACTTTACACAAGTCTCGAGGACGCCATTAACAATAAAATGAATGTGAGCATGCTTCCCAAGGAGTACGGTGGTACCATCCCTATGAAAGAGATGATCGGTAATTCACCCTAATTACAATTTCCTGTTGTTACCGTTAGGGAAGAATAATAAACTAAACTCTCTTTCAATCACTTGTCCCGACATAGATTTATGGCGTAAAGAACTGTTGGAGATGAAGCCGCTATTAATGAACAATGATAAGATGACGGTCTATCTCGAGCTGTACTCGGAGAAAGCGCGGGAAGGCGCGGTCTCGGCATTGAAACAAGGATTCGGTTGTTCCAGCGTGGGCTCCAACGACACTACTATGTGCGGCATAAGCGGTTCCTTCCGGAAACTCGAAGTCGATTGATATTTGCTGCATCGATCAAATGCTATCTCTCTCTTCTTATAAATATGTCTTTTTTACTTAGAGATAAGAGGCAGGGGACGGTCGAGATACGGACTGGTTGGAAATCGCACAGAATTTTAGATTAGTTCTGGTATCAAGAGGATGTAATTTTATTTTTGTATCTTTATCTAAATTACAATACGCAGTACAATCGATATATACTATCTAGATATTGCACCATCTATCGCATTATATAGCAAGTGTTGTACATAATCTTTTTGTTAATGGTTCACAATTAAAACGGCAAGAAACATATAATTTTATTGTATATTTCCTGTCCTAAAATCCAGCAACGAGTGTATTCGTAGAAAATTCAACAGAAACGAACTTCTGTGATTTCCTTATGAGGAAAGCCATTTGCCGATTATTCTGCGAATTCTTGCTCTAGCATTTTTCAAATCAGCCGAGTCCGTGGCTACGTCGCTATACATATCGCGACAGTGGGAAGCTCCTGTAAAATGTTAAATTATTATAGTAATTTCGTGTAAAAAAATGCAAAGTATTTTTTTGTGTTTTTCAATACATTATTTAATTACCTTTAATGACAATAGCGGGAGAATAAGCATTTAGATCTTTAAGCACTGACAGTGAATGCCACGGGTCGATATCGCCGTTCGTGAAAATGACGTTTCGTAAAGCCGGTAGCCATCCCCCGTACATCAAATTCGTTCTTTTCACTCGTGAATCCAATATGTTTTTATCATTACTGAAATCAATCTTAATGTTATTATTTCTAAATTGTCACTTTTCACCATTAAAATTCAATATTTCTTTCGACAGATAATTTATGTATGATTAACATTTACGTTTGGTAGTTGAAAAGACACGTTGTGAAGAAATATTTTGATACATGATGGAAGTATCAGACATTTGCAAATTATAAATGGAAGTGAATATATTCGAATGAAAAAAATTATACATTTTTATTTTTTAAACTTACTAATCACCGTATAAGTCAATGCACATATTGATATAATAACTTAATGGGCACGTTCCAAAGATAGATTTCTTTTCTGAGTATGTCGTTTGGTAGTAACCATATTCTGTGCAGGTCTGATGATACCACTGCCTCATCACTGTATAATAAAAATCATTCTTTATCGTCCAAAGCGTCTTATACGATATGCAATTTAATTTATTCTATTAGTTAGTCGACATTTTAACTCACTACTCTCAGCTCCCGGCGAGTTCCATGAAGTCTGTTGGTAATACTTTATGTAATTATTGTAATTTATATCGAGACATTCATATTGATTGGAGACGAGGTGTGCGAGTCTTTGCACAGGGCTGCCTAAATATTTTGCTGTCATTCTATCACATAATGCTGCGATCCTACTTCGACCGTTCTCGATTCTGTCAGTTTGAACGGTTCCGGCGAATATCTAAAGTTTGAATAAAAATAAATAATAAGCTAGATGTAGTAATATCATCCGTTGTGATAAAATATGTATCGTAAAATATGTATCGTAAAATATGTACCCCCGTCAACGAATTCATTAAATAACCAATATCATTTGGAGATTTTACATCGGGCACGTTACACAAGCTGAAATAATAAAAAAATTATTATTCCTTATTATTATTAGTTATTGCATGCATTTTTACTGTTTATTTTTTTTACTTTTTATTATACAATTGCATGCGAGTTTCAACATTTAAGCTTACTTGAAGATACGTTTAAGCTCACTAGGACCGTTTTGCGTGGATAATAAATTCTCCACCGTTGCGAATGCAGTTCTTATACTCTCGACACAATTTTTACTATATCTACCGAGCGATCTTGTTACGACCTCGTAATATTCTATAAAATTAAGTATTCTTAGTAATATTCTTTATGAATATCTATTCAATAAAATAATTTACCATAGAAATCTGCTTTTGCCTGTACCGGTGCGCTGCTGGCTAAGGCGCCCTGTAAAAGATATTCTTGTCTGTTTTTATATTTTTTTTATTTCTTAAAATATAAATATATCAAGAAAATAATGATACTTGAATAAGATGAGGATATTTGAGGCGTGCCCACGCTGCCATGTTTCCAGCATAAGAACCACCGAATACTATTACAGTGCTCTTTTCCAAATTCTTCTCTTTCTTCTTCGTTTCGATGAAATAAGCAAGATCAGCAAGCGCCTGATCGACGTTCAAATATTGCAGACTCTCTGCGCTAGTATCCCTAAATTTATTTCATAAAATATCGATTTAGAAATTTCTGAATTTTGGATAATGAAGAAAAACTACTTTTTTTTAAAAAAATTCGTATCATAAAGTACGGATTATGTACTTTGTTGGTCTGCTCTCTCCGTAAAATCGATGTTCGGTATAATACATTAAAGCACCGTATTTCATTCCGAGTTCGTACATTAATCCACCTTGCAAAAATCCATCTGTTATCTCCCATTCTCCACCAATTATGATCAAGATAGGACCGTTTTTCTTCAGAAACGCGGAGTTTTCTTTATAACGCTGTAGAACAATCGATAAACGTTAATTCTTAAAAAAAAGATATCTTAAAATAAGGGTGATCGGATGACGACAATAATTACCATCGACCAAGTGCGATTATCGCGATGATTGAAATGGTCGAGTGGTTGGGTGATCCAACCCTCGATTACAGTGTTGGCTGCACTTGCGAACGGCTCTGGATCCTCTAAACCTTTATGAAAAAACCCGCGGAACTCTACCCCATTGACGAAGGGATGGGCCGAACACAAAATTAATAATATATTTAGTATAATCATGATCGGCTTCTCCTTTTAAATGTAGAATAGGAAACGATCGTTTAGTTCCCAAAGCACGTTAAATAAGCGCTAAAAAGCGACTGATTAATACTTATCATTTTCTTCAATTATGACCGGGCGATATTGATATGAATATCTTTCCACAACACCCGATAACGTTGCACACGACAATTACTACATTACTTCCAGAAAGCGGAAAACAATACTTTGTGATTAAATAACTGCGAGCGAAAAGATGCATGGTGATTACGAAATGTCTATCCATTGAAACATTCGATTGCTCTGTAAATACAGGTGTATCTTTATCGTGTGATAAGCGATGTTAACGATTAAATGCAAATTTACGTAACATATATTTCAAATAAAAATACTTAATCTCTATATTATTTTATTTATATTTTACATTGTCGCAGGCAAACAATTGACTCAGTTGTTGATCAAGTTAGAACTACTGTACAAATACAATAATTAATAATTACGTAAAAAAAAAGTAATTTGTTACTGAAATTGAAACTGACTAAATATTGATACAATATAGTATTGTTCATATCACTTTCGTATGTTCAATAAAATTATTTCTTCGATATTAAAATTACAGCTGCTCGATTTGTCTTCACAATCTTCTTATATTCTTTGGATTTATTCTTTAAGAATATTTTTTTAAATATTTCTTTCCGAAAGGAAAGCTGCTTCTCATTTTTCTACTTTTTCTTCCTACGTTTTTTAAGAGAAGGTCCATTAGGTGCATCTTCTTTATTCTGGCTTTCATGGTTGTCATGGTGGGCTCTCTTGCGATTCAATCGATGGTGCTTCTTAGACGATATTTTGATCTTAGAACTCCTTACGCTTGCGTTCCTTTTCTGTTTATTATCACGCGAGAATTCTTGCAAACTGTTTCTTCTTGTAGAATGGGAACGTTTTGCCTTTGAATCTTTCGAAAGATGACCTAATTCAGTCTCGGGCGATTCCGACCACCTCCAATCGCGATCTTTTTTGTCATCGTCTCGATCTTCCCATTTAGACTTATTTCTAGCAAATAAATAAAAAGAAGATTAAATAATAAAACTTTTTTTTTATATTTTATGTTTTATAATCTTACTTTATTATTATTCTGCGTTATGTTCAATTATGAATTTTATTAATGAGATAATTTTTTTTTTATATATAAGATGTGGTAAAATTGCAGCATAAAATAAATAATAACACAAACCTGTGTTCACTTCGCCTGCTATTATTTGAGTCTTGAGATAAGTTTTTTGCTCGGGGTGGACTCTTGATGTTGTACTTATTTTGCGGATTTCTGAAGGTATGAAGAAAATTACAATATTTGCTACCTTTCGGACATTTAGTCATACCGCAAACGGAGCTTCTCCAAGATGTCAAGCTGACAAACTCGCAATTGAGTCGTTTGCCACCGTACCAGCGTCCCTTCAGATTTCTCCAAGCCCTAGCCGCTTCTCTCTCTGTATAATACTCGACATACAGATTACCACGCAAGTGAATTTCCTTATTGCAGCAACACTTAAGGGTTTTAATCCTGCCAAACGATTCCAATTCACTTACTACGTCCTCGTAAAACTCACAAAAATGTTTCCATGTTTCTGAATTTTCAAACTCGAGAGCCACATCAGTGTCATATTCCGCCAAATGTTTCTCAAGAGAAAAATGTGAATAGAACCCGGGTATTAAGATCACTTTGCTCAGGAAGATTTTACGATGGTTCTTAGAACATGCATTTCCAAATCTTAAACATATTAAAAATTTATTATATATAAATATAGATTTTTTTTTTAAATGAAGATAAAAATACATTTAAATGAATGATCGGTTTTTGTTTGATTAAAATGTTTTGATTCCACATCTAAATTGATTTAGATTTACTTCAATTTAAGTTTAATTTAATACAAATAAAAGATATGACAAAATCACTCTTATTGCTTCAATATATTTCAAGTATTGTTATGAATAATTAACAAATCATAATATTATTATATCGTCGGTTAGTATGGATATTATAAATATCCATACTAACCGGCAAGCACCTGTTTTCGCGAAAAATGGACAGAGTTCTTTATTAGGTTGGTTATCAACGACTTCTCGCAAAATTTCGGGCGTTTTCATTCCGTTATCAATATAATCGTTGATTTCTTTCTGCAATTGTTCCTGTTGGCGAAGTTGCTCCTCACGCTTTTTCCTTTCTTCTTCTTTTTTCTTTAAAATTGCTGCACGCTTTGCTTCAAATTTTTCTTGAATCTTCATCCTTTCCTCAAGTTTCTTCTGTTTCTCCTTTGCTCTTTGTTCCTGAAGCACTTGCCATTCCTTCTGCACTCTTATCTAAATAATTAAAAAATAATGGCCAATTATAAACTATAATAGTCTACTTTAAATTCGTAATTTGGAAAGATAGGTTCATTCAAAAAACCTTACATTATTACTTTCGCAATTGTAGTAATCATATAATATATGCAAAAAATTTTATTTACATTTACTATTACATTTTATATTTTTTTTTACAAAATCTTTATTACTTGAGAAGTAACGTCATTAAATGTATGTGCTCGAGAATTATGTCTATCGCGGGCAGATATAGTAAATAATTCTGTCCCGAAAATTTTACGTGGTCCAATCATTGATTAACACATCGGTACAATCTAGCCTCTTTCTGTATGAAAACAGTAATATTAACATTTATTCAAACGTTCGTCAAAATCACGTAAACTCAAACATATAAGCACAAATAGTAAACAAATATAAATATAGAAAAAGTTGGTCTCCAAAAATTCACCTAAAATTATTTTATAATAAAAAGTATAAACTACTTTTAATTATTTTAACATATTGAAAAAAAAAACGTTTTGCAACGTGGTATAATTTTATACATGATAACGGTTAAACACGTAATCGATAATCGATTATTCGAGATATCGATGTTCTTTTGTATAATAATATTTTCTTGTAAGTTTCTGAAATGTGCAAAAGAATATTTTTATCGAATATTTTTATCGAATATATATAAATTTTTTTAAATAAACTTTAATTTCGATTATACAGATGTTTTAGAGATTAAATATAAAGAAACATATGAAGAAGTCAATATAAATTAAATGTATTAAAAATAATATGTAATTATAAAACAATTATATATTTACCTCTTCTTCCAGCCAAAGTCTCTCTCGTTCCGCATGCTTCTCTTGTTCTTGCGCTTCTTTCTCTTTTTCTCGCTTTTCTTCTTCCGCGGAAAATTTTAAATACTCCATATTGCTCTCCAGTGCTGCCCTCAAGCGTTCTTCATTAGCGTCGCGTTCTATTGCAATTTTACGTCGTATACGTCTTCGATGCTCTTTCTTTGCGATACGACGCCACTGCTTATGACTCAGTTTCATCAAATGATGTTCTTCCATCCTCACGCATTCTTGGGAACAACGATAAGTATGGTCAACAATGTATGAAACACTCGAAAATAATCACGTTGAAATGGACCGGTGACCGACTATTAACATCGGTGTACGACTAACGTCCGACGCCATATTGATTTCCGGACAACAAAAGATGTAACCGGCTGATCGTCGGTACATAAAATCTTGAGATAAAAAGATGTTGATTACACGAAAGTTAAAGATTACATTGAAGAATATTATTTGATCCATCAATGCTTATCGAATTGCAATCTCGAATTTTATTTAAATCCTGTATTGATTTGGGATTTTGAAGATCATATTTTTGTTAATCATATTAATGATGGACTTAGTCCATTTGTTTTACAATGATGTATTCTTGACAATAACGCGCATTTGTAATATCTAATATGTATAAACTATATATAGTTTATTTTACGATTAAAAAAATATTTATATTGTTTTTATTGTTAAATTATAAAAAAAATATAAGTACAGTCTTAGCTCACCTAATGATATATTATAACCTGTGATATATTATAAATATGATTTTCATTTATGTTATGACTGCAATAGATAGTTTAACGATAAAAAATAATAATTTCATAAACTTATTACTTTACTTATGCGATCTAAATTTTACTGCAGAAAGGTTTGTTTAAAATCAATTAAAATTATTGTTTGATTTCTTATCTACAAAGTTTTTAGAGGATTTAATATTAATTTGATGGTACTTATTATGTTGTAAAACATTAAAATAAAAACTATATATACAGTACTGGATAAAGTAAAGTACACACTTAGAACATTTTTACGTTTATTTGATTAACTCGCCAATTTTGGCAGTTAACATAATGATAATTCAGACAAAAGAAGGTTTTTTTAATCTACTTTATATCTCGCTTTTATCAAATCCCAAATATATATATCTATAATCAAAAATATATATCTATCTCATTTTAAATACGAATGTATATATTAATTCAGCTGCAAGAAACAGATCAAATATATAAAACACGCGAGAACACAGTTGTAAGTAATACACAGTTCACGCCAAGAGATGGAGCCACTATTCACAATCTCGCCAAGAGATGGAGCTACTATTCACAAATTGAATTCAAATTGAATTTATATAAAGTGAATTTACTCATGAAATTTTTATTTATTGATGCAAAAAATATTTTATTATAGTAATAATCATAACTTTTATAACCGTAATGTACTATTATAAGATTATTTGATGCATCGTAGATGTATGTAGAAATAATACATGGTATATTCATTTATGACATTATTGCAAAAAAGTTACGGAAAAAGTTTACAATTGATTGATGTCAGCCCAAATATAATCCATAATATTTTACCATTATGTCATAAGATATTAATCTTGTTAAAACTAAAAACTTGATTGTCAATTATTAAAAGTTAGTTGATATTAATCGACAAGTAAGCGATATTTTTACCATAAAATTAACAATTTTAATAATAATATAGGAACAATATTTTTATAAATTGAAAAGAAAAATATATATATTTTATGATATTATTGTACTTGGAAAAGTCTTATGCTTTTTTCCCTTAAATCAGATTTAAATGTGATTTTTTTATATTTATTTAAAATAATCTTAAAATTAATTTATCTTATATAGCTGAATTTGTTTTTTTCATAAAGAATGAGTTACGAGAAACATCTTATATATAATCGCATCTCTTAATACAAGTTTTTTTTTTCGTATTTGTGACATAAAATATACAACTAAATATATAATTAATTTTAACATCTTAAACAATATAAAAAATTATTTAAAACATGGAATGCCTGATACAATATATTGCGATTAAATGATTGTATAATAAATGTTATCAAAGATACATTTATAAATTTCATAAATTAATAAATGTTTTCTCAATTCATGCTTATGTCCTTCTCTCAGTACTGTTTCCTAAACTGTGATTCAATTTCCTTGTTAAGAATAATTTCCTTATTAAGACATCTTTTTGCTTGTTACGTTCCTGAATTGGTACCGTTATACCAGGACTTCAGCGGAGCGTTGAACCAGAAACCGGTGCAGTGGAACCACGTCATTCCACGATACACCACCGACAAGTGTGTTTGAGTCCAAGAAGAGGAAGGAATTATTGCAAAATATTACTTCCATCCATAAAGATGGCGTAAATAACGACATGTAATAAGAACAGCTGATTTTTTTCACACGCAATTCTGTGAAATCTGTGACGGGAGCTGCGACGTACGATTTATGAATCATACGGTGAATCAAAATGGATAGTTTGTGACCTGTTGCTCTAGAAGATAACATGGGAAAAGCAAAAGAAAATGGATTGAGTAATGTGGGATGTAAAAGTGTTAAAAGCAAATTCTGGGCTTATGTATTATGGCTGTTCGGTGGACTTTTCGGAGCACATCATGTGTATCTCGGCAGGGACGATCAGGCTTTTGTGTATATGAGCACATTGGGTGGTTACGTGGGTTGTGGTTTTCTCAGGGACATTTACAGGATACCTGCATACGTAGCCGAGGCAAATGAGGATCCGTCGTTTATCGAGGATTTTAAACGAAAAGTCAGAACCAATCGAAAGGTAATTAAATATTCGGTAACTAAATATTCATTTAGGATTTTTACAGAATAAATAATAAAAAATTAATGTTGCCAGTTTCAAAATACAGTTTACCAATTCTAAGCGTCATGATTACAATAATTATATTTTCTTAGAAAAAATAAAGGACAAACCTGACAATTTTAAAACTTTGTTAATACATGCTTCTAAACCAATTTGTCATTGTCAGGAGTTTGTACATTACAGATAAGTTTTCAGCACATCAAAAAAGATAAGATACTACATTAGTTTTTGAAATGGATTTGACTTGAAACGACTCTTGATTTAAATCTGAAATAAGTTCGAAATAATAAAAAATAAAAATGGATCTGAATAAACTTAATAAAAAAAAATTGAAAAAATTTTGTTAAAAAAAGACAAATTACATATTTTTTAACAAAAAATTAAAAAAAAACTTTTAATGATATGTTGTGATGAATGTATAACAAAATTAAATCGGTTGTTTTCTCAAAAATTAGTACGATTATCATTAGCACGACATTAGACACTAGAATGTTAATTAGAAAAATTTTCTCATAATATTGTTAAGATAAATGACAAAATCGAGTTTTGAAAACATAAATAAATCTAAAGAACAGCTATCTGAAATAAAGGACTGTCTTTTACAACAAAGGATAGTCATAATATCAGTCACAACATACTACTTGTTGCGCGTTATCGTTATTCAAAGAATTCATGACGCTGCGTTATACGATCCGTAGAATCGAAAATTATTTTACCAATATATATAACAAGGATGTTAAACGAGAGGAAAGTTGATGGATCTAAATGCAATTTTTAACTGATACTTAGTAAATTTATAACAAATTTGGATTAATTTTTATAGCCTCCATTTACCGCGGTACGATTCTCAGCGCAAGCCGCGGTCGCTTATTTATGGGCCGAGCTATTCAATAGCGCAATTCCACAAGAGGAAATATATGGTATAAATTTTAGGCGTCTGCTGATCCTAATACCGGCCGTGATCGCTCTAGGTAAGCCTCGTAAGCTCATTAATTCTTGCGATGTGTCGTGCGTTCTCTTATCTTTCCTTGTAAATTAGGTTTCTTCAAACGATAATGTTTCAAGGCCACATTATGTGCTGGACAGAGCTAGTTAAAAATAATATCGTCCGTGATAAATGGAAAATATTATGAAAAAGCCGATATTATATATTGTTTGCAAGAGTTTTATTATATCTGGAGTTTTATTATATTCTTATACGGAGTATATCTTCAATTTCCGATTATATCTTCTAGATACCTTCAAGAAGTGTGCTATTAGCCATATATTGCGTCATCCTATCTTCATCGTTTATTAAACGTAAATCAAGGATAGAATATAATAACGCTGATAACAAGTTCTCCGAATGCAGCCCACATATAAATAGTGCGGTCGGCTTTCCCTTGTCTTATATTGATCGATACGTTAAGAATAAGAAATGTAAATAATAAATTTGAAGAAATGACATCGCTAAGAAACTTTCTTATTTATATTATTAATATCAGTAGATAGAACGTACGCGTCAATTTATCAAACTACCGACTTGTTCATTCGATGTAACATCGCTCTCAATTTTCTTACTTCCCTTTTCCGCATGAGAACATCGCATAATTAACAACATAAGCATTTTATTTAGAATTTATATGTGTAAATTCACAAAATAAGAAAAAGATTGTAAAAAAATTTTAGAAATATAGGCATTTATTCACTATTAATATTTCCAAAGGTGTATGGACAGTCGGAAATATCGGAAGAGAACAAGGTTCGATATGGGCAACGCTTGTCACTGCTTATTTTTTATATCCAACCTTGTACTACATCGGCGACGATAGCATGTGGATCTTCTTCATGGCAATCGCCTCGACTCTGAGCTTCGATTCCTTTAGCAAGCAATGGCGATTGAAACCAAAGAAGAAGAAAAGCTTCATCCGGCGAATGGTGTGCTTAGGCTTAGCGATGATGCTCTACTTTGCCGTGATCGGCAGTTACTTATACTTCAATGCGGTTATTACGGATAGCGAAGGCGAAGAGATTAAGCTATCGGAGGCAGTGCAACATTTCCTCACCTCGCCAATCTGGACGGATCTCAAGGTAGCTCTATAATAACGTTACGTGTTTGGGGCATTTTTAAATTTTGACAAATTTCAGAGATTTTTTTTTTTTATATTCCGATATTCTTTATCAGGCAAGTTTAGAAGCCACGTGGAACCAGGCAAAGCATCAAGGTTTTTGGGCAACGTGGGCGCAACTGGTAGATCTTACAGATCCTCGAGGCGAGATAAACGCTTACAAGGTCAGACAGTGAATTACATGGTCGTGTTCGCGAATTTTATCGGATTTAAATTTAGATTTAATTAGGAAAAGATCTAAGATAGAACCTTAATAACACTCTCTTATCCTTCGCAGGTTCTGGGTCTGTCACAAACCGCTTCGCAGAATGAAGTCACGGCACGATGGAGAACTCTGTCCAGGGATAATCATCCTGACAAGGTTAAAGGTTCGGAAGAGGAAAGACGTAAAGCTCAAGAAAAATTCATGGAGATCCAGCAGGCGTACGAGATCCTGTCTCAGGCCAAGAATCGCCGGCAACGACGGAATCGCCGTTCCGAGGGATAGAACGCCGTGCGTACTATCGACTTGAGGGATCAATAAAGAACAAAGAATCGATAAAAGAATATCCAAATATACCAATTTTCGCCAATCTCCATCGCAGCGGGATAATTAGCCTATAATCAAAAGACAATCGTTGATTAATAAGACATTTATTTAAACAACCATCTGACAGTAACTGCATCGATATAAAATCTTGTACGTAAAACGCATGTATCATAAGTTAGGGGAAGACTTGCGACGTCGATCGCAAGTCCGCTCGATCATCTTTAACGCTTTAATCAGTAAAAACCCTGAATTTCGGTTCGCATGCTTCAAGTTACACGTTTCCTTGAAGAAAAATCAAGATTTATCAGAGTTGCGGGAATAAGGGATCTTCCAGTATCACGAACGTTCGGCGTGATTCTGATCGTCATTTTTACGACCTCGACGAAACGTACACGCGCGACGCCTCGTATACGATCCATTATAAATCGAAACCAAAAATAAAATTCGACCATCCCGAATGCTTATGTATCAGGCCGCGGTGGCGGTTTACATGGAAAACAAACGCGAACCGTAAACACGACGACACAGTAGCCATCGATTGGAAATTGTGATTTATCGGGAGCAATCGAGTTTCGAGGATTCTCTTCGAAGATTCTTTCTCATTGATCTTTTCGCGAACGTCCTTCGGGTGAAATGCATCGCTAATATCTCTTAGCGAGGTAAAAACGGACAACCTACGATCTACTTGAGGAAGAACCGCGGCTCCGGACGATCGGCCGCTCGGTTATAGGCAACAGCGGAATCGAATAACACATAAATGATCTCAAATTGATCACAAACACTCTGTCCGTTTCGCTGCTTCACGTTCAAGCAGACTTGAAATAATCGCTCGTATTTGTTTAATGCGAATCGGATGACTAAACGCGGCTAATCGCGACCGCGAAAACTTTACGTTTGACTACTTGCTTTTCTTCTTCGAGCGTGGCGGCTTCGGAATAGAGTTCTCGATCTTATCCGTGAAATTCGTTCCGTATTTTTCGGAGGTCTTCTCCAGAAAATCCTGCTGCGAAACCAATGTCACTCTAGGAAAAACATGCGAATTTTTATTCTTTCTAGAAATAAAATTATTTTTCGTTTAGTAAATGTAATTTAAAAAAGATGTTAAAAATTAGTACTTTGATACTATATACTTTTTGAAAATTGTTATAATTTTTATAATAAACATTTTAAATTTCAGAAGCATTTGTAAAGTTAATCGAAGAAAATACGATTATGAAATATCAATTAACAAGATACAATAACTATGATAATTATGATTAACAATAAACAAGATTCGGAAAGCTTCAATTCTTTGACAAACGACTCTCGTACCTTAATTGGGGCACGCTCAATGGCCGTAGAAGACTTTTTACAACAGGTGATGGCTTCGGCAGAGCCGGACTGCTCGCGCAAAGAGCCGCGCTAGTTAGTTGTGACACCAAAGAGAAGGTTCGATCGGGGCTGGAAGTGGTGCGGAAGACTTTTCTTATTTTCGACTTCAATCCCGAGGATTGTGGCAGAGGCGTTGTAGGTATGGGCGTCACCTAGCACAGTTTGCGTAGGATTTATGTCTTCCAAACAAAAGAGATCCGATTACGCTCACAACACACGACATACCTTTCCTTGTAACACTTTCGCAGCCAATTCGGGCTCGCTACCCCAACGACAGGACGTCGTTCTCTCCAACAAGCGATGTCTCGCGAATCTCTCGATCATCTCGGCGCACATGTACCTGCCGCAAAATCTCGCCCATTGTTCGGCTCTCAGGCCTCTGCCATGATCACGTAGTGTAGGATTTGCACCTGAGAATGTACGAAATCAACTCATCAAACGACATAGGTAATAAATTTCAAAAAATGGTCTCTCGATATTGTAATCAAATATGATTTTAACATCATATTTTGATATTAAAAATATATTTGATTTGTTCATTAATCGAATATTATGGATTTATCGTTATCGTTCACTATAAATTAGAATTAAATTAATATTATTATACTGAATTCCATTTGTTTCTCTTGAACTCACCGGCGAATAAAAGAATCTTGGCGCATTTGGTTCTACCTTGAAGAGCGGCCTTCATAAGCGGCGTGAAACCCAAGGTATTTCTGGCATCCACCTCGATATCCGGACATCTCTGCAGAAGGATGTTGAGGCATTCGGTCTGTCCTATCCACAGAGTACGTAACAGAGAATGTACTGACATCATCGATGCCGATTTTCTCGCATGCGCGCTCTCGTATATTTCATAATCCATCGTTGTTTTGACTCGGAACATTTTTCGGTACGCGTCATCGCGGAGCTGCGCGTTTGTTGCACGAAACGCTTCGATGTTCTCGCTATTTTCGACGACTATGACGCGATAGAATCCTACCGGCGCGAAAACTTCGCTGATTTGGCATTAGGCTTAAAATCCGTATTCCAAATATTTTACGATGTCCCTTATCATCGTGTATTATTTCCATTTGCATAAAAATATAACGGATGTAGATAGTCATAAAATCTTAAAACTTCCTTAAGGCAAAAGGTTAATGCTGATTTTTTTAAATAGATCATTGTTCTTTTCTTTTTTAGATGGATTTAAAATTTTTTAAATTAATATATTATATTTTTTATACTCTGCCTATATTAAAGTAATGTATATAATAAAGAAGAATAGTTAATAATTAATATTAATAATAATTAATATTTTATAAAATATAAACGAAAAAAAAATATAAACTTCATAAGTATTCATTTTTAATATAACTATTCGTTATTTTTTAATTATATTTCTATTTTTTTATATATATGTATATATATATATATATATATATATATATATATATATATATATTGTATTTTTTATTATTTAAAATCTAATTTTATATTTTCTAAATTTGAATTTTTAGATGTTAAATGTCACATCTTCGTCATGCATCTAAATAAACATCTCTCGAACTTCAT
The DNA here is from genome assembly GCF_055798465.1 of Pogonomyrmex barbatus. NCBI lineage: Eukaryota > Metazoa > Arthropoda > Insecta > Hymenoptera > Formicidae > Pogonomyrmex > Pogonomyrmex barbatus. The sequence goes on along the minus strand of NW_028297107.1, from coordinate 1,324,176 downwards.
CGTGTTATTTTTTTTTATATTTATGGTTAATCTGCAACGGATGTATACAATCATTTTGCAGCCACGTGGCCACATCTATCAAGAGAGGGTGATTCTTTTCTGCGGCAGAAAAAAGCCAAGAGTAAACATTGAGGTAAATTATATTCTAAACCAGTCGCTACCGAATAAACACATTTTAAAGATTCCTATGAAAACTATAACACACTTTCGACACCTACTCTTCTCTACGTTTCGAGCATATGATTAATGCAGCACTTATTCTTGTCACTTTCTCTAGATGTAGAGAATAAAAGCAATAAAAAAAGATTGTAAATTGCATTTTGAGTATTTTAAAATTTTCTTAAATTTTTTTGTAGTCTTGCGAATTTAAGATATTGCACCTGCAACGATATTTTCATATATGACATTGCACATGATTTTACTGGATATTCTGGGAATTTCGGAATTCTGGAAAATTGCAAGATCAAACGGATTGACTTTCACAATGCGTCATTGATGTTTTATCGGAAACCGTGCGTATTACGGTCTCACAGAAACGTTTTGGATCACGAACGCAACTTGATATTCATAACATAATCGATCACTTACCGGCCTGGGCGGCAAAATGAAGCGGCGTGTTACCCTCGTTATCGGGCAGATTCGGGTCCACACCTTCAAAAGAGAGTGCCAGCTCCAGCATCGCCGCCGCGCCGTTTCCAGCCATGTAGCTTATGGCCGTCTGCAATGGCAAACAAATAATCCCCGGTTTAGTTTACCCTGAAAGCACATCCGATTACGTAAACTCGCGTTCCAAACGAAACATTATTTACCCTCGACCTTTCCGCACCGTATTGCCAATGTCTCTTTCACGCGTTTATGTGACCATGACATGAAAAACCACCTCGATTCCACGGCGCCATATTTCGCGGATTCAATCTAACTAACTCCGCATCGATGACTAAACTCAGAATGAGACGAATTTAAAATTCAGATTCAATCGTTTTTCGCTGATTTCAGCTGACTCAATTAAACTTCTTTTGATCGAAAAAGTCATCTTTTTTTTTTTTCTGCTAATTCCGCCGTACGAGCTTTTACTCAGATTTATCTTTGAATACCGCGTTGCACCTATTGTCACTACACTCGACTGACATGTAAATATGTTGAAAAGGGAATGGATATCACGTTTTACATCGCGATTGTTGAAAAGTATGACATCTCGTAGGAAGACGTTCCTCGTTTCCACCATTGTTCGCTGCCTCCACCGACATCGAGATTCACAATGGACTATCCGTTAAGAATCAATTTATTAAGTGGCTATTGACGTTCGAATGTTATTGCTTTACTTGCGTTAGCGTGCGCCGGTATACAAACCGATGTTAAAACACAGACTATGCCAACAAACTCCTGGAAGAAGAGCGCGTTTGCCTTGAAAACGATGCGCGAATTGTAAACGTAAATCGGCAAATATAACGAGTTCTATTTCATTCGTTTCGAACAAAACAGATCGCGCGGATATACAATTACTTCATATTTAAGATGTTTGACACTTCGAGATATTTTTATAGATTTCATCACAATTAAATAAACACAATTAATAACATATAATAATAACTTGTATAATAATTCGTTATGTTTGCTGGATAACATTCAATTTACATTGCACGATATCACATTTTAAGTACCAAAATTCAAAAAATATGCCGAGTGTAGAAAAAATGACGAGAGCTCGCAAAGAAATGTGACTAACAATGTGATACAAGAAGGAATAATGATGGGTCATCATTGATGATGGGTCATCATGATAAAGAAGTCATTTAGATGATTTTCATTAAATAACAATATATAAAAGTAAATAAATAATCTATATATATATATATATATATATATATATATTTTGTTTTGGATATGTTTTGAAAAATTTTTTTATAACAAGGTATATATAAAATTTTATCCTAAGTTTTAGCTTATGGATTGCCTAAATAATTCAAGATTAGGCGGAACTATTTAAAATATTATAATATTATAATATTTATTTAAAATATTATTAATATTTATATATAATATTAAAAATAATAATTAAATATATATATTATAAATATAATATTTATTTAAAATATTATAATATTATAATATATATTAAAATATTATAATATTTAATTCTTCTATTAATATAACTAAATAAAATAAAAAATTTATATCATTCCCAATGCTATAATTATTTCTACAAATCGTACATAGCGTACCGACCTCGAGCGAATTCTTTAATCCACAACCTCGTTGAATCATAGCCGGTGTCTCGTATCGCTTAAGGAAATCGTATATCTTTCTGATACTACAGAGCTGATAACTGGTCACTTTAAGTTCATGACGCGTGTAACCAAGTGGAATTCGCGAGTGCAATTTCTCTCGCATTATAATTCGCGATTGTCCTTCTCGCTTCGCGTGCCCGTCCTTGGAGGACATCAACGTTACGTCTCGGGGGTTATCCGTCACAATTACACCCGGACATCTACACGCTTCCTTTCGTCCCGACCTTAATGCAGCGTTCGTCACAACTCGACGAAGGTTGACCGCATTTCTTGCCGCGGGAGAAGAGACGCAGCGCGCGATCCGACTTTAATTGCGGCGCGACATCGCCGCATACGGAATGCGATCGCGAGCTACCGTGCGAGATCGAGAGCTTACGTGTCTTCGCGTTGACCCCCAGGAATGCAGGGAAGCGTGTTTGGTCAGTTTGGAAAAGAAACGCGCGTGTCCGAAGACACCGAATTGCGAGATTCGAACAAAGCACAAAACCAACTTAGTCGGGTCGTCTTTGAAGAAACCCGTCTTATCCTCGAATGTACATTCTTAAGCACGTATCGCCGAGAAATTAGAGATACACATTGAAATAAGAAAGAATTCTACGTAATTACAAGAGAGTTACGTATGATCAAAAATGAATGGGTGAAAATGGATGGATGGAAATGTATTTCAAAGTTAGGCGTGGCTGCCATTGTGACGAGATACGTTACGCGATACAAATGTATTGAAGATACATTTACATGACGGAGCTTATTCATAAGGTTAGTTCATTCATAGTGATATTCAACTTGAATAAAACAACAAGTCGTGTTATAGGCAGCAACACGTGTCATGTGTAATACAATACAATCAAATATATATTATACAAAAAAATATATATTTTCATTTTTCGTAAAAGAGATACTAAAGTTATAGATATAGTCTAGATATTTTTTAGATGTAAATTATCATATCGTCTAATAATGCAAAAGCAATCGTATATTTATTATTATTTCATACATTTCATATTTCGTGCCAAAATGTCTCTTGTGTATTTTATTCAAAAACATTATTTTGTATATATTTATATTTGTTAAGGGATATATTTCAGTTCATTTATTTTTTTTTCCCCAATATCATATATATATATATATATATCATATATATCATACGTTTGCTCTCGGAATACAACCAATCATATATTTCTCTCGAACCACGATTTTACACCTGGCTTGATGCAGACGCGAGCAAAGCTGCATACCGATTCGGTACTTTTCCATGAGGCTACATACAACGATACGGAATCACATGTAGACGCTAATGAAACTGCCATGTGAACATGGAATTTTTTGTCGATATTTAAGACGACTGGCGTTTCGTCGAATTCGTTTCATCGATCGATCCTATGCCGCTTAATCTGCACGTTGGTCGGAAAACAGCTCGGTATAATTATACAGAGTTTCGTCAGCAATTAGAAAAGTTTCCCACTATGCCAGTTATCTGATTGAACACATCACAGTGCAAACCAACACGAAACATGCTAAAAATTTGTATTTAGATTAACATAAAGTTTCCTGTTTAGAAAAAGAGGACCAAAGAGGAAGTCATAAAATGAATATTAATTATTATTCTTATTTGAAATCATTTGAAATCATTTGAAATCATTCTTCTTTTAAATTGTACTTATGAATATTATATTAAATCGTTTTACTATCTTATTTACATTTAAAATGGCAGATCTTTTATATTAATACTTTTTAACTTAATCTTTTCGAACTCTCGATCAAAAGGCAGATTTGCATGAAACTAGCAATAAAGTCTTCATCTCGAGATTACACGCCAGTTAACTGCCGACCGTCTGCAATCAATCGTCGAACGACCCGCCGGGGTTTACCATTGCGTGCATTTTTGCATAACACTCACGAAACGCGAAACTCGCGCGCCACGAATCGCCAGAATCCCAGCCAGGCAATTTAAAAATAGATCCATTCGAAGGCGAAATTTGTTTCCTGCCGTCGCGCGCGACTCGCTCGGCCTTAATTGCACTCTCATCGATCGCAAATCGCGCGCTGTTAATTACGGATCGCCGCCGGCTTTCCAATCCGTCGGATTCGTTTAGCGTGAGCCATTTTGCCTAAACGACCATTCCTATTTCGAGGTTTTGAAAGAATCTCGAAACAAGATCGGCCGAACAGCGTTCGCGTTCGCGCAAAGACAGAATAATTCATGATTCATTAAACCAATCGTAAATATTATAATTCATGCAAATTTCTCATTTATATTACACTGCACCATGTGCTATGCATTAAGAGACCAAATGATAGATATAATATTATAAAATAATTTTACACTAGAGCATAATGACAAAATTAAATGTAATTAAGTGGAAAATTTTGTACTCACCCTTCCGCTACTGTCAACCACGTTGACGTCCATGCCTTTCAACCCTACCTTCCGAGCCTGCGCGACGATTTCTTTGAGACCGGTGTCGTCCGCCTCTCTGGCGGCCCTCAGAAGGGCCGTAGGGCCCCCGGAGGGTATTTCCCACGAGGGCGGCACTTTTGTTTTGGTCGTCTCTTTACGCACGTGGTCTGTAAGATTTTTTTTTTCTCTATATTAATATCTTCCTAATACCTTTTAGATATCGCAAAACTCATCAAATCAACAAATTATAAATAAGGATTAATAATATTAATAATTGTTTATTGAAATGATTTGCTATAGTACGAGTTATATAATATATCAAAGATTTAAATAAAATGTGTAAGTTTATTATTGGATAATATATCAATTTTATATGACGAATCACGATTTAAAATTGGCAAATTTCACGATCATAAATTATAAGTTAAAAAGCTTATGCAATATGTTCAGAATGGAATGTCTCTTACGTTATTAAATTATTCGGAAATTATTTGTATTTCATGTAAAAGAAAACCATAATTTGCTTATTGATAAATTCATTAAAACATTATCGTTGTGTAAATTTTCATCGAAAATTTTCGCATCAATCAGAGATTATGTCTTCAGGTTTCAATGTGAAACGTTTATCGAGATCTAAACATTGTTCTTATCAGTTGATGCATTTTATCACTGATGTCACGCGCCGGAATCAATTTGTCAGCACTAATAAATGACGTGATATATGTCATGCAAAAGTTCGTGCAAATAAAAAATCGTTGGTAAATAATCGTTATTTGCGTAAAAACGATGATCCAAATATCTCTTGTCACTGTGATGTACATAAAAGACAATATTGAGTTTTAAAAAGCTGGTAATTTTAGATTTTATTAAAAAACATTGCAAAAAATTACAAATTTTCATATCTTCAATTAGTATCTTCAATATTCCATAAATTCAATATTTCTATAAATAAATTTTTAAATTTTTGGATTTCTTAATTCGGATCTCCTTATTCCTTTAATTTTGACCATTGCCTTAACTCTTTTTTACATTTACAAATCTTCATTTAATTATTTAAATTTCAAAACAAACGCAATTGTATTTGATAGAAATTAAGTTAAAAGTTTTAATTGTCGAGTAAAAAGTTTGCAAAATCAAATGTTATAACATAGAGCTCACCTTGAAGCACACCTTTGCGGTAGATCTTGGCCTCGTGAACGGCAGATTTCCGATATGGCGCACGTTTCTCCTCAAAGCTGGTGTCGGAGCTGAAGGAAACTGATTTCTTCACCCCGACGCCCTTCTTCCTCAGGTTCGTCGATAACGTTTGAACACTATGCGACGGCCGTAAAGCGCATAGTTCCGCGTCGTCACTGTTTGTCAGAATCGAGAAATATCCCTTTAGATCGTTATCTTTTGAGGATGAGGAACCACGAAGCTCGTAACTGTCGGATGGCCTGAGGAACTTAAGCGACTCGTCGTCCGGCGAGCTCTTCTCCGCGAGTTTGCTGGATGAATGATGATACGTTAGACTCGCCAGGAAGGCGGAAGACCTCTTCAGGATGCCCTCCTCCGGCACCCGTTGCAATGTTCTTTCTCTCACTGGAAGACCTGCAGAGCCAAGGCTCTATATTTGGCTGGTGTTACTTTCCAAGATGTCTCGGGGCAACCCCCGAAATCTGCAGTCGCAGATTTAAATAGATGCGACTAATAGCGGCGTGTAGACGTTCGCACCACCGGATTGTCGTAAAATATTTCGCGCGAGATCGCGTGAGCTTATAGAAGCGCTTCGCACGTCATTTAGGATCGATGCGAACCGAAAGTGAACATCTATTTTGTTTTATTTTAGCCTGAACTGACACGTTATGACGTGCACGATGCGCGAGTTTTAGAAAATGAGATTACATAAATATAAAAGTGTTTCCCACGTTCTCCACTTGGAAACCTGCACGAATTATTGAATTCCGGTAAGAGATTGCGCATCTCGATAATTAACTGTGCTTGTTTCACATCAAGTGAAAAGCTTTTGTTAGTTTGTCGTCAACAATCGTGGTTTGTTTCTGTTTAGTCTCGTGTCGAAAACGCGTTCACCGTGTTGGGACTGTTGTAGAATGGATCCTGTTTAACTCGTGGTTTCATTTGCAATTCTAATTCCCTACAAGTTAAGGGATGCACGATTTTCGTTAGATATTGTTGTTCCGTCAGTGATAATCTGTGGGACGAATAGGGCGAAAATATAAACCACCACGGCATGCACGTCAGCAACGTCATTTCAACAGCCAAGTGGTCATTAGATATAGATAGATACAGGAAATTAACTTTTCCGTCGAAAATAATTTTGTCGCAAGTTTCGGCGCATATTTAGAGTGGTAAACAGCAGGTCACGATAATCTCTCTTTCCAAATTGGATAAAAAAAAAACTAACGTTACCCAAGAACGTTACACAAGTAAAAAGATCTAATCATAAGTTTACAAAAACATAAGAAAAATTAACATAAAAAAATAATCATGCAAAAATGGATGGCGTAATTGTTAAAAGTATCGACATTCGTCAATTCAATTGAAGTTAAGCTGAAGTTTCTGAAGTAAAAAAAGTAACAATCATATTTCGATAGAAAATGTAAAGGATATATTAAAAAATAGGTGAGGTACAATTATGTTGAAACGTTTAGAAATTATTAACGTTTAGAATTTTAACGTTTAGAAATTATGCGACGCACCTTCTTTCAAATCTTTCGGTACGGAAGCGGACTTGATTATACCTCGCTGGATGCCTCTTGAGACACCTGGTCTTGCCGAATCCTTCGACACGCCCTTCGATCTTCTCGAGTCCTCTGCGACGGGAATGCCGTTCCGAGTAGTTTCCTCTTTGGAATGAATTCTCCCGTTTACAGTCGACGGCGTTCGTCTTTTGCTGGTGACGCTGGTCGTCGTTTCACTCGCGGCACGGTTATTTCGAGCAAGTTCGCTTCTAGAAGCGACGATGTTGTAGTTGTTAATCACGCAATAGGTAGTATCCGATGATGTGCATTTTACGTGTCTGCGTGAGCTTTCTTGCCACCTGGCCTGCTCCTCGAAGATCCGTCGAACTTTCTGTCAAACGTACGAAACGATGGAAATTAATCTCGAGAGAGAAACTGAAATTCACATATAGCTCGCAGTTCTCGATCCCAACTCAATTATCCGCAAATAATTCATCGAATAAATTTTATTTCCATTGATTATTACTCGAGATTCCAAATCTTCCTAAATCAAAATTAAAATATGATTTTAAATTTAATAATCTAGTTCTGCATAATCTAACGGAATATATTAACTTCATCAATACCGGCAGAAGAAAAATTATTTTAGATTTGAATTAGTCGTTCTCCAATTCACAAAGTTTAATACTAAATATTCATACATATATTTAAAATTTTATCCTCTCTTAAGTATCATTAGAGCACCATATCAGTTAAATTTAATTATTTGATTTACTAAAAATATCTTTATATCAACGTTATTAATATTATCATGTTTGCAAGAGACAAGTATGAAACGAAATTAACATAAAGAGATTTTTTTAATAAACCAACTGAGATGATACTTTAATAATAATTAAGAGTGGAAAAACTTTAAATACATGTACGAATATTTAGTAATGAGCTTTCTAAATAGGAGAGCATAGGAGAGCTGATTAAAATCTGATATAATAACTTTTTTTTCAAGTTCGTTTCACATTATTTACTCACTCACGTCGCGAGTCGAAGTAGCGAAGTTGGCGAAAAAAAAAAAAAACGCGACTAACGAATTCCGCACGCACTCCGAGGAGAGGAGATCTTCCTTTGTCGCGAGATCTCTGCGTCGTCTTCGAGCACACGTCGAGTGATCCGATTATCGGATCCGCGTCCTCCTCGGAAAGCGACTCGCGCCTTCCTGACGGGTTCGCAAGACGTACACGCGGGAGAGTTTCTAGCCGGCTCTCTTTAAACGCGCTATTTATATGTCAAGTTAAGCTCCCGCGTCGATCGGTGCCTCGTGTGCGCACGTACACACGCGCGTTATTAAGGCACGAATCGCGTTTTCCTTATATGTTCACGGGAGTAGCGTCTGTTGCGCATTTGCACGTCTTCCTCCACGAAAGTTCCCCCAAATCGCGAATAATTAACGGGCAAATTTCAATTTACAAACCACAGAGTAGCTGCCGGGTAAACTTCAGAATACCGCCCGATAACTTCGGCGAATATTTTAAAAATTAAACCCTAATAAAAACGCGATATCCGAAGACAAGTGGTTTTATCAAAGGTCTGGCAAAGGAAATTTTTTTTTCGTTTGTGTTATCTTTAGGAATCGCATAATAACTGATTATCGTTACATTTTCATACGAATCATTAAAACTTTGGCGTTAAATTAACGCCAAAGTACTTGACTTAAAATCACGATAAGGGAAAAAAGTTTCGTCTCTTACGACGCGTCAAAAAAATATCCAGCTCTGTAAATTATTAAGCGTTATTATCGTTCCGCGTTAGATATGTATGTACCTATATATGTACGTGCAGATTTCAGAAGTTGGGAGTTCGTCGAAGTTGCAGTAACTTACTTCGGGAGCGATCTAGATCGCCTTGCTCGAAGACGCCGCGGGGAAGTGTCTAGCTTATTATACACGCGCCGCGCGTGTGCCGGAACACGAACGTCCGTCAAGTCCGGAGGCAGTGCTTCTTTTTCCCCGCTGAATAATCACGATGATTGGGTCTAACTTCGCGCCGTTGAATGCGCGAGAGTCCGATATCGCGCGGCGACACTGCGGAGGAGTCGCGCGTTCCGCGAGATAGACTGCTGCTCTCGGCTCTCTCTCTCTCGAGGCCGCGAGACATCGCGCGGCCGACCCGACGACGTGATACGCGTCGACGTAATGAAAACGAGGATACGTGACGAAAGAGAGAGTGAGAGAGAGAGAGAGAGAGAGAGAGAGAGAGAGAGAGAGAGAGAGAGAGAGAGACAGAGAGAGAGGAGCTTACTTGCTGAGTGGTGGTCGGTTGTACAGTAGAGACAACGACGTTGTTGTCGCTCCTATTGGTAACGCCGCCGATGACTGTGGACGTGGTGGTGGTTTCATTGCTCGCCGCATGCTTCACCCTACGACCACCTACCATCGTCGAAGGTCGGGTTTCCGTGAGAGGCTGGAAGAGAGGCTGCCATTCGCAAGTCCGCTTTATGTCTCGGGATAATAATTTCGCCTCGACGCGCAGCGACGTATTGCCGATATAAAAAAAAAAAAAAAAAAAAAAGGGACAGGGAGGAGGAAAGGATCTCGATAATTACGAAATTTATTTTCAAATTACTCCTATTCCTTTCTCTTTGCTTCTAGATGCGTCATGAGGGAGAAATTCAGCGGGAGGAAGAAAAAGTACTTTATCAATGGGAACCAATGGGCAACCGGTTTGTTAGACTAGATTTTTTTTTTCTGATCGAGATTTATGCTCGACCGAGAAACCTAATGCTACTGCGGAGGCTGTAATATAAATTAAAACGCACTCACTGGGAGACACTTTTATCACCAGGAACTCGAATCAGTTCTCCTGTCACGCGAAGGTTGTGATTTCCGCCGAAGCGCGTTGAAATCGCTTCTTCAACCTACATTTCTTTTTATTGTTCCACGACTCATCGACACATGCGCTGAAAATTATGAGAAACACGTGACAAAGCTCGATCGAGAAATTCTATTTATTATCCTAATCTGTTTTCCAACACATTCTTATCTTTACATTGAATTAAGTTTTTTTCGCATTAATAAATCTACCTATTTATTATTTTAGTTTAATTTAATTTTATCATTTTATTTTATCTCCTCTTTTGTCATCAGATATAATCTGTCACACATTTCTTTTATTTGTTACTCTCTTTCATATTATAAGAAATATTTTAATTAGCGGTGCATAAACATATGTCATATTTTAACAGCTACGTTATGAGCTCTTTTGAGTGTATTCTTGGACAGATATGCATATCTTTTAAAAAGGAAAATTTTTGTTTTCATTCGTACCTTTACCCGGCATTTTTAATCAGGCAAATGATACACAGTTCTTCCGACAGGAGCGTGTTTTGCGAGCCGAATTATCGTTCCCTCTTTTTTCCTCTCAAACTCGCCGGCGCGCCGTTAACTTCACGGTCGACGGAAATTACTCTCCAAATCCGAGGCGAAAAGCGAGCTGCACGATTCCGATGGTAAGTCTAACTTCACGGTACCCATATAAAATCGCACTTTCATCTCCGCGAACGCGCGCGCGAGTTATTTCGACGCCGTAACAGCACACCGTATTATCCTGTCATCGTGTAGCTTCTGGCCGTCCGCCAATATTTTGAACTTTCCAATATACACCAACTTATCGATCTCCTTCGACATTTTCGGACATCTGCTTCGAGCGAGCAAAATACCTCAGAAGCCTTAGCAGACGCCACGTTCAAAATTCTGTTTTAGAACTTTTAAGCCTTTTTATCTTTAACCTTCCGGTTTTCCTTTTGTTCTTTAACTTCAGGCTTTGCAGAATTTTAAATAAGAATTAATTAACAGAATTTTAAATAAGTATCGATTGAAATGAATATTTGAAGAATTAAGAGAAATCGTGCGATTATATTTTTCCTGAAGGTTCAAGCTTGAATCATCAAGCCGGCTGTAGCTTATCAAAACGAATGGGGATGAGAAGGCAATGATAGTTAACACGACCAATATACATAGGAGACCTCGAGATTTTGCCTCGTTACACGAGTTGGACGAAACTGGCACGAGCCGACTGGTAAATGGGCGCCGGAGTTATCGCTCCAGTTATCGAGTTTTCGTCGCTCGATTCTACCGCGTTTGCTCTCTCTCTCTCTCTCTCTCTCCCCTTGAATAGACCGTTTCACATCCAAACAATTGCGTCGCTCTGTGAAAGTTTCCGTCGATGTCGTCGTCGGCGCGAGCACGCCATATGGAACAATATCGGATGCTGTAAAATATGACGCTCGTGCATCGTTTATCCCGGCGCACCTCTGTGGGATGATCAATGGCCGGAAGAACGATCGCCGTTTGTGAGCAGAGAGAGGAAAAAAGAAGAAGCTCCGCGATCGCGCGTAACAAATTTTACGCGGGGTATTTTCTGAAGCTGACATTTTCGTTCACGTGAGGGCCCTCCATTCTTGGCCCTCAAAACCGCAACCGTCATAGTGGACACGATAAGAGTAGTTGATTAAGCAAAACACTATCGCGACGGAAGATTAGTCGCGGTAAGTGTCATATCTTGCCAGCTTGCAGCTAGAATTTCAATAATATGACGTCAGTCGGAACCACCATGTCTCGTCAGTGCTTGCAGCACGTGTCTCGAGCGAATAACACGAATTTATGTGAAATAAATCGCGCACACAACTCCGCGCACTAGTCAGATAAGTATCGCATTCATTATTTCTTATTTTCAAATTTAAAAGTGTGCAAAAATATAATAATTTAAATTTAATATTTTTGAAATTATTCTTTTTATTTCATATATATTATTTTTTTTAACATCACTTTATATATTTCTCTTTCAACATTTCTTTTTTCTTGTAATTGGATTTATATGTGAAAATAGTAGTAGATTCATTATTATAGCACATCTTTATGAATTATTTTATGAATTATTATTATTTAATAAAGGACGCATGAAAATGTCACTCGAGTAACGATGTGATATAACCCTTTCTCATCCTAAATAAAATATTTAAAACGGAGGCTGTGATCAACGGAGGCGTCAGGGGCTCTTAGACGCGCCGCGAATACTTAGTACTTGAGGATTAATGAGACTCGCGTAAAGAATGTCCGGGATTTAATGCGTGGGGGGGGGAGGGGGAGGACGGCTCTCGACCTCCGATTCGACACGGAGATCGGTATCTCATCCGATGCGCGTAACGCGGAGCTGATTTATAAACGCCGGGCGTCGTTTCGATTGCCGTAACTCCATCGAGGGAACGTCACTGATCAGCGCCAGGCGGAAGCTCTGATTGACTTTCAGCCTTTCGTGCGTGCCTCCTGACATTGATTGACCGTACCGCATGAGAACTGGTCGTTCTGGCAACCACCACGGTTACGGCATACGTAACGTCTACTCGAAAGCTCGAACGCCGCTCAAGTCTTATCTATCATTAGCCGCGTCGTTCCCATTTGGCGTTTCACGACAGGCGCGGATTAGTTGATTATTTTATTTTTAATGCGCTATTGTGTTTACAGTACGTATATATATATATATATATATATATATATATATATATATACAAAGAATGTTGTAAAATCTCTGATTTTATTTACAAAAGAGAAGTTTGCGTTTGTATAAAAAGTAAAGTTCGAATAAGATTTTAAAATTTATAGCAAATTAATGTCAAAATGTGGAAGATATTACGGTAAAGAAAGGCTTTAGATGTTTTAAAGAGAAGAAAAACGCTGACATCGGCGTTAATAAAATAAAATAATTGAGAAGACAGGTATATTTAAAGGAAATGATATAGAAAAATAATTACGGAATTACGTTGCATCGTGTAAAACGTCATTTGGATTAAGAGTGACATGTATAAGTAGATAAGACTATTTGATCGGGATCGAGAAATGAATGAGGAACGTGCGCCAAATGATAGAGGGTGGGTTCCGATAAGAGCGTTAGGAGGGTGAGGCGTGCAGAACCAAGCACGCGAGCCTTTAATCGCTTCGTCTCAAAGAGACGAGAGACGCTTTTCGTGCCAAGGTCGGCACCCTCGACCATTTCGGCATCGAAGCGAACTCGAACATTCACACGGAGAGACACATAGATCTCTCTTTCCTATCGCGGAAGGGTTTCTCGATGAAAATTATTCGCTCGTAACGACTCGGGAAAACAGGGCGCTCCTTTTTTTAAACAACATTCATACACGCGACTTCTGTGAATTATTCTCTCTAGGATACAATAAAAAAACATAATTTGTTAATTGCTGGTTACTGTTTTGAGTACGTTGCACTCGCAAGTCTCATGAAACATTCTCGGAAAACTGATACTTTATATTCCGGAAGAAGGACTTTTGTAATTTAATTTAATTTAAATTGAATTTCTGTGTCGTTCGCTTATCTTTAAAAAAGTTATTCGTGATAACTCAAATTTTTATGCACGCAATTTATACTTAAAAACGTTTAAAATTATTTTTTTACATTAATAGTATAAATCACACCACATGTCTGTAAAGTGATTTTTATTAATATATTTAATGGAAAAAAATTTTATTAATATACGGCAAAATATAAAAAAAAAGTGTTACATTTTTATATTTTACGATTTTATATTTATTATATCCTTTGCTTGTGCATTTATCAAAAGTTAGGATATGTCTAATAATATTAAAAATAATACATTATAAAATATAAATAAGTTACAATAACAAAAAAAAAAGAGAAAGAAAAGAAAAGTAGAAAATAAAGAAAAATGCTTTTAAAAATGTTATCTAATTTAGGTTCAATATTTAAACGCAGTGAGTACTAATTAAATTTAGATTTAGTAGTCAAATTCTGACACGCCATAGCAAACATAATGGAATAATTTACGAGAACGTGATATGACTTATTAAAATTCCGCATATGCCTATTTGAGATTACTAATAAGTATTAATGAGTCTCGCACGATATCAAATTGAAATAATGACGACGTTCGCTTCAGAATCACGTGCATCATCGTGTCGTTGACATTTTCAAAACGCGATCGTAATCTCAAGAAGCCAGCTTCGCGATTCGACACGGTCATGACGCAGCTCAAAGCTTCATTTAATAAACATACGTGTATATCTTAGGATGAGGCATACTACTGACCGGTTTAAATTTGATTTTAGATGGTGCGATAGCCAGGAAGTTGGAGTCCGCGAACGACCCACTCAAGACCATGACCGTGATCGCTCACCTTATGATATGCTTTTCCGGGAATACTGAAAAAGATCGATAAATTGAATTTTGCCATATTCTATTCTTTTTAACAATTTATCCAAAAATAAAATTTTCCGTTTTAATTCTTGTTCGGATTTAAATCCGCTTTAAAAGCGACAACATGTATAATTAAACATATCTATCATTAATATTCGAAAATTATACATATATATAGTCTTTTTGTTGGAAAATTTGTATTATGAAAATTAATATAAATATATTTAATTATTTAAAGATGTACAGTGCTAGATGATTGGCTAAATATTTGAATAAGTTAAAAAAAAGCATTTTTGTTTAAACATATTCAACGTTATTCAACGCGAATATTGGAATTGCTGACCGAAACAAGAGAATCATTCCGCAAGGAAAGTTTAACATGGCCTTTCGACTTAGACTAATCTTCTTAGTTGTGCCTCTGGGTCACGGTCTGTCTGAAAAGTGATTCTTTAGAGTATCTGTACTCGGGCCAGATATGCCATGCGTGTTCTAAATCCGTAATTAGGTGCCTTAAACGTGTGCGGTAGAATCGGATCTCATATTTTGTATACGACTGCTCCGTGTGCAAAGTTATAAAATGTTATCTCGAGTTTATCATCTCCAACGTGCTCATGTGAAACATGTCGTTTACGGATTTATATTATCGCTATTGCAAATAAAAGTCTAAATCAACCATTTGAAATACATAATTATTCGTCTGTCGCGTATAATGTCATTCCGGGAAATTCTTGTAAAAATAAACAAGATATTCTATTCCTGAAATATCGTCGTAATAATCGCGATCGCGTCGGGGTGAACAGATGCACGGGGATTTCTAAATCGGTTACCTTTGCGCAACCGGCGTCTTCTATTCTTGAATTACGATCGAAACGCGATCCACGGGAGAGGTTCTCTGCGGAAATAACGCGCGGCGGCGACGAACTCCGCGGCACAAATCGCGGCACCATTTGCGCGAGCGATTTTGTCGAATCGCGCGCGAATCGAGTTTACTTTCACCTCCGGCCGGCGGTCCTTCTCTCCTCCGAATCGTTCGCTCGTCAAGGGGTTGATTGGCTACTGGGCTAAAGTTTAAATTGCACCCTCGCACCGAAAGTCTCACGAGGGCTGGAAGCGAGGCTCCGTCATCACGCAGGCGCGAATTTCAGCCAGGTGTTACGGATGGAAAAGTCCCGCTGATGGAAAATTAGAAATGTGCTTCCGCGCGCGAATTCGCAGAGGCCCGTCGCATTTCCAGACGCTTGTAAAAGCCCGCGGCGGAATTCTAATTGCATTGCGATTTATGGCGCGTTCGCTATATTCCGCGCGCAGGCAACGAAACGAGCAACGCGAATTCGAGATTGATTAAAACGGGCAACATCATTTGGCAGCAAAACAAAAGCGCTATTCCAACGGCGAATGAGAATTGAGATCGGCGTAATCTTGACGAGTTTAATTTTAGAGCTTCACGGAAAAATAAATTTTACGTCAATTTGCGTTTTTTTTTTTTTTTTTTTTTTCCAAGAATAAGCGTCACGGATTATTTTCGTATGTCGAAATCCGAACTCGTCGCAATTATACCTGTTTCAACCTCCGGATCACGTCACGGAGCTTTATTTCTTTTTCTCAACGTGCAGAAATTTTATTTCTCGTTTTTCTCTCTATTCTCGTATTTTGTTTAATTTAACCTTTATAAACTTACAGGAAGTGGAATTCTATTTCTGTCGGATCAACCTCCAATAATGCGATACGTCGATTGGAATTTTAACAACGGGATATCGGTAGTACATTGCGGAGATTACGACATCCGATCGAGGATTGTGTACAGCGAGACGAGGTTAAGCTCTTCACTTTCTCGTTTTTCATTCTATTTTTACGTCGACACGCGGTCGCCGCGTTGCAATAGGTGCACGTGCTTCATCCAATGATTCAAGATCAATTAGTAAATCCGCCATAACTAAAAATATAACACTCGTGACCACTGCAAATACCTCTCTTTCGCACTCGGCTTCGTTCTGAAAATTCCTCGAGATTATAAGCGTTCGGTCGAAGCTTATAAAGAATCCTCAACAATGTCAAACAAGAGGCTTATCTACCAAGATGTGACTTTTCCGGAACACATTGATTTTTGCGGAACGTAATTTTCACGGGAATCGCGGATTTTCATCTGCTCGCGCATCAGCGCGATGCTCGATGTTATCACGCGTGATCTCAAGTGCGACAGCTGAACACACTTAGCGATATCATATAAAATCGATAACTTTAGCGATAGTCGAGGAGATACTTCCGTTGTTTCTTTATGCAAAAAGCTTTCTGTTCGCGCATATCGAAAATGCTTTCGATATCTTTATCAATCTTATCTTTTCAAGAAGTACATAATTATATTAAACAGAGATTGATATAAGTGTATAATTTTGCTTCCATTTAATCATCATTTAGTCATCATTTTTATATTTAGAGATGAGCGAGACAAAAGTATTCAGATTTCAAAATTTTAATGTCAATGCGAATGTGTAGCGAACGAAAGCAAAATTTTCATGTCCCTGCTAATTAAAAATTATTTCCGAAATCAAGTGTGTTTTCTTACGAAAAATTTGAGATGTTTGTGCAAACCAATTGGCGGCAATAAAAGGTACCATTTCCGCGCGATGTTCGCGCGCAATCTCAAAGTTGAACTTACCCGAATACTATCAATCTCTGGCTAAAAGCCGCCGGTAGTAGCTATCAGTCTCATCCGTTAACCAGAATTGTGTCGGGTGTCGGCGAGAAGCATTTACATAATGTTGCTCGAGGACGTCCATGCGATTGATGATCCGCCAGTTAACGTCGAGACGATGTCCCAGATCACACTCGATCCGTCGTGAGCGATTTCGTCGTGGAGATATAACGCGCACATATAACGCGGCTTGTAGTTTGCGTGGACGGTAGTTACTTCCGAATTATCGTCGTGCATTGTACTTGGCCGCACTAAAACGATCGGGCGACAGCACCGCGGCTTCATGCGGCGACGAGATATCGGCCGGCGAGGAGGCGCGTAGGCTATTTCTGCCAATCGTTTCTTGGATCGGGCGCGATTAATAAAGATGACCGACGGAAATGCCGAGCGCGTGTCGATGATCGGACAATGGTACCCGTCGAATTAAGAAAAATATCGACGACAGCACGATTTAAATGTCGTCGCCGCCGCCGCCGCCGCCGCCGCCGCCGCCGCCGCCGCCGCCGCCGCTCGTACGGCGTAAATTCAATCCCGAAATGAGTCCGCCGTGGGACTTTAAATTTCGATCTTCTGACCGCGAATATCGCTCGAATGGCAAGTCGTCAACCCAGAGGCGGTGACAATAGCCCGTTGCGAAGATAATTTTGTCACGCCGCGAGATAATAATAAGTGTCGCTAAACACTTTGCTATACGGCCTTAAAATGCTTTATAAATGAATTTCGGATATCACGCATAGAAGCGAAATTTTTACAAATATTTTTAGAAAGGGATATTTATAGCTTTCATAATTTTAGTATGTACATATTTTTTTTCATGAATCGAATATTTAACTTAATAATAATTCTGATAAATTTTTTAAACAAGGCTTGCGAATGTTACTTTTAAACGGTTACAAGTAACGCGTTCCTGATTTTAAATTGTATAACGCGTGAGAATTCGAAATTGTAATTGTAAGTTGTATAATAATTTTTATAAGTAAATTTTGAGCTAATTTTTTAAATATTTAAAAAATTTTTAAATTAAATCCACAAGAACGAAACAGCTTCATTTTCTTTTTACGATGAACAATCGATAATATTTAAAAAGTGAAATGACTTTTGACTTTTCTCGCGAGCTTCGATTTTAGGCACCGCGATTATCAGGGCCATTTTTGCGAATTCCGCATATGTTAGTCAAGCGGATGCCATACGAAAAGCCACAGGCAAAGTGATAGACAACAGTAACGAATTGCAAAACGAGGCATGCGATATGAGATTGCATTACATGTGAGGTAACATGGCGATTTATGCATGCCAAAGTTGGCCGAGAAATTCTGAAATCTCGGCGGCATATATGAGAACGCGAGTTCTCGCACGCACGCGAACGTCCACGTCCGAGAATCAATATTTGCAGGCGCCTCCAACGAAGGAGTCCGTAATTTCGAGAGGAAGTTGTTGGCGCGAAGAGCAAAGTGGTTTCCGTGCCTGCTCGTGACGGGCTATTAAGAGTTTCCCGCCGGTTAAATGTAAGTCGCAGTTTTGACATCGGATGTTCATCGCACACGAGTTTTCGGCGGCTTCTTGAAAAAGGAAACGAGGATGGTACATTAATTAAATTCGGGAACGGCCGAGAATCAAAAACTTAATTTACAAGAAAGTATTTTCAATCGAATAAAAATATACTTGAAGTCTTTACGCTGTCGATTATTAATCTTGAATCATTCAAAACTTAAATGAATGATTAAAAGCCGATTGCAAAAGTGAAGTCGGTTTGAAGATTCTAACGGTTGCCTGAACAATTGTCTCTTTTTAGATAATTAGAGGTGAACGGTATTACCGAATAAGCGCATCTTCGTCGAGTTGTGTCACACAATGCGTGTGTCGGAAGTCCACTGATGCCAATTGTGCCTAGGCCACTTATTTTTGCGCAAAGCCACGTCTCGTATCCGTGTAACTTTTTTGCGCCGGATCGCCGACCGGGTTAGCCTGTCGCTCATTTGACACTGACCTTGGAAGTAATGAACGCAGAAAGAAACTGCTACGCGAAGTTAAGGCACGTGAAACACGTCAGCTGTCCATCAACGGACTCACACGAAGGCCTTTCCTATTTTATTCGGCAGGCGCGAAATTTCTCGGAAGATGTTTTTCTCGGTATAATATTTCGGAGGTGGCCCACTCTCATATTTGTAATTTACTTGAGTGATTGAAAGACACAGATGTGTACGCCCTCTGCAATAGTTATATCACGTACGTTACGCGAGAATATGCGAATTAACGTTAATTATGGATAATAATAGATAATTAAATTCTCTTCTTCACACAGATTAGGACATCTAGAACGTAAAAGGGGCTGGGTTGTCTTAATTGCACATTCAAAGTTTAATAGTATATTTCGATAACATGCAGAGTTTACATCAAAGATGAAATTATGCAATGTTGATAGAGTCGATCAACTCGATACAGCTGTTTCCTTTCTCATATCGGCATCCCATTGTCATGGAAAAGAATAAAATAAAATAGCAAATGTCGTGATAATGCTGTTCGAGTGGAAAATACAATAAGTACAGTGGGGCGACCGTCTGGCGGCCGCATTCTAAGTACAATACTTATTTGGCAACAATTAACAACAATCGAGATCAAAGATCGTCCACGGTGGCGCAATAACCATTTTGCGAGCGTCGAGTCTAAGGTATGCGAGATTCCCGTGGTCTTAAAACTGGAATTTCACGATAAATTTCAATTTATCGGTAGATTGTACAGAAGAGATTCGCGAACGAGATTAAAGAAATCATATCGCTTCCTCCTCTTGATTTCCTCCGCGCGATATGAAATCTCTCGCCGCTAATGAAGCTTTTGGCAGTAGGGATTCTAAGATTAAGAGTGGAGTGTGTCGCTGAGACACGTTGGTATCATAGTTATACGGAAAACAAGGACTATTGAACGTCGAGGGATGAAGGAGAGAAGGAGGGAAGGACGATTTTGAACCACTTGAAGCGTAATCTTCAAAATTACTTTAACATCTTGTAATTAACTTTCTCTTAATCGAAAAGTACGATTGCGTTCCTTTCGCGATCGATGAATCGTCACGTGCAAGCCGACAACGATCACTGGGAACGAACGTACGGCATCTGATAATAGAAAATTTTATTTAACTCGTTTTCGAAACCGATAAAGATTCGCTCGAGATACGAAATTTCTAGGTAGTGTAAAAGACGCGGTAACACTCTAGGTGGTAAATTGAAATCCGATGGGATGACGGACAAGAAGTGCGTCCTTTGAGGGACATCCTTCGCGGTGGTAGAAGCAAAGTGTCGTCGAGCATCGTGAGAAAGGCTCAATCTCGTCAAAATCCGCGATGAATAGTCGTCTCTAACAACAAAACTCTTCTCTTCCGCTTCTCCTTTCGGACGCTTTTGTTCCTCAAATCTTAAAGATCACTTTACTGAACCCACGAAGCTGGTACCCAAAGCGGCTCAGACTCCACTCGATGAATTGCGTTGACTAGTTGTTCGAATGCCATGGAAAGATCAGCATTCACAATTACCTCGTCGAAAAGATGAGAGTAAAGGAATTCTATCCTTTCCGCACTGTGCAGTATCTCGTGGAATTCCTCATCCTATGGTATAAAAGCGATGATAAAATAGTCTTGTTCTCTTTTATTATAAGCGCAAAAATGTTTAAATATATCAAAAGCTGGCGAATAAAAAATTAAATAATCAAATTTAAGAAACGATAAATTTATAATAAAAATGATAAAATTATTTTTGGCTATTTCTGGGATGAATATAAAATTTTTAATTTACCGTAAAGCCTCGAGAATTGCTTTCGTCAAAGGTCGATCTCGCTCGGGCCTCGTTTCTGGTTTCTTTCAATACTTCGAACGTCGGCGGTTTTATATATATGATATACGGCCTAAGTTGTGGTGTCCTGAGCATCTTAAGAGCTTGATAATGAGGGTTCAAGAGGCAAACATATCCGGCATTTACGAGCGAGCTAACGCTCTCGGAGCTGGTACCATACAGATTCCCTTTGTATTCGCCGTACTCGATGAACTTTCCAGCCTCGAGCTCTTCCTCCATTTTTTCTCGAGTCACAAAATGATATTCCTTGCCGTTTACTTCGCCTGGTCGCGGCGGCCTAGACGTATCTAATAAAACAATTGCTTTGTTTAAAAAGAATATTAGATTGATAAATTAATATTTTTTATTAATATAATGTTTCCATTTATCATTATGTATAGATTATTTGCTTTTTTAATAGCATTGCTTTTTACCAAATATTTCTTATTCAGTTTTTCTATTTTACAAATCTCTTCATTCACACAGAATGTTGATTTAATAAAATTTTCATTACGGAAAACGGAATTTATTTATTATTCTTCCTTGGTTAAGATTCAGTTTTAAAATATGTGTAAATTTAATTTTTCTTTAAGCTAATCTTTTGTCTTCATCGGTTATTAATGAGCTTCTTGGTAAACTCACAAGGAACCGGAGTCTTGTACTTTTCGGTGTCGGTCGCCATGAGTCGTCTCTTCAGCTCGTTTCTGCCGACTCCTGGTGGCCCGATGAGAACCACCGGCCGGTAGAGGCCTGGTCTAGGGTAGAGTTTCGCGACTTCTTCGTAGGTCGGTACCTCTTCCCGATCGAAGTCGTCGTTCTCTGCAGCGTCATACATGATTTTTTTAGTTTTAGTTCCCTGCAAGTTGCACTTTGTAGGCGAGGCGTGCAAAGAGGTAGGACGGGGGCACAATATGTGCAAAGGCACTGGAACAGAACACAAGCCTAACCGACGGTTAGGTCGTCAGGCCATTCATTCGTTAAAGAAGCGCAGCCAAGATTAGCTTACCGAATTAACGGGTAACTGAATTAACGGGTCCACCTCGGACGCAACTCTGTCGCGTCAACACAATTGATCGATTCTAAAGTATACTCGAGGTGGTTCACTAATGAACAAAAATTCATTATGCAACATCGCTACTTTTACGCCAATATTAGTGATAAGCTTTCCATTAACAACACCAGCCTTGAAACATAGCATTCTCGGAGCATATTGGCATTTCGCACGGTAATCGAAGATTCTCCCATCCGTCTAAACAATTATATATTTGGAGAGATTTTGAAATGAATTTCTTGTTAGAAATATGTGCCCGAATAAAAGCAAAATTATGTCGATATACTCCGAGCATCTATCCACTACTTCGATAATTTTAGTAATTGCGGATTTCGTGCAACATTGATCGATATGTATATATCTGCCTCTAACAATATGTAAACATTGAACATTGGATGATGTTACGTGACTCGATGAATAATTGCAAAATGAAAAGAAATGAGTTATTGAACCGAATAGACAAACCCATCGACGTACTTATATTGTCTTCATCTGTCTTCCCATTTCCTTTCCTTTCGAGGAGAATCCTGCGCTCTTGAAGAGCTCTACTGGGGATCAAGCCTGCTCTCATATTTCGATCGCCTTCTCGCCTGGCTTGCCACCTTTATTTAACCAATATCATTATAATTTGCCGCAAATATATTCAGATTTTATATATATATATATATATATATATATATATATATAATGGTTAACAACGCGCTATTTTACCAATAAATGTCGTCTTGACTGACAATATGTAGAACATCACCCTTGACGAAATCTAATCCGGCTTCCCTGCAAGGAATGTAGGGATCATCGGCCGCCACATATGAAAAATGTGCTCTCACGCGAACCTAAAATATTCAATATAATTGTCGTAAATATTTAATTGATGTTCACAGCTATCAGGTTTTACCTTGCTCTCTCTGACTCCGCTCTTGCTATCCGCGGGCACTATTTTGAAAGTGATTGTCCCTTCCGAATTTTGCTAAAAAAGAATTTGTCAATGTCAAATTTGTGCTAGAACTTTTAATAGTGATCATTTGTTTAAAAATATAAAACTCTACATGGTTCTACTAAATTATTTGATGGTAGTGGTATGGAAAAGTGTTTGGCTTACCAATATGTGTAGAACGAAACTAGGTGTCTTTCCCTCGACACTGATACCGTTGACTTCGCAAACTTCATCACCAACGTGGATGAGACCGGATCTGTCGGCCGCACCTCCGTGCATTATCCGCGCGATCACGATCTTGCCGGTGACTTCGCAGGTTTTTATGGTCGCCCCCTAATGTCAAGGTGTAAAGTCTAATATTGTCATTGCGTTGCATCGCGCGCGAACGCGTACTAGGGAGCGCCTTCTTTCTCTTTTTTAAAAAAAAAAAATGGTAGGTAAAGATAAAAATGTCTCCTCGTGGAAGGGCAAACGCGGGGCATGATATTAAAATTCAAAGATAGGCGCGCACCCGTCGATTTTCGTGCGATCGATCATCGAAATTGTGCAGTGCAAAAATAGACGAGTTGCGCGCTGTGACGATGAATATCCAAAAGATGTAAAGATGTCTACAATGTTTGATCTTTCAGTTATTAAAACTCACGAATCTTTTAAATCTCCTTTGGAATTTCATGTTGCTCGGAGTGCCTTTTTATTTCCCCGTTTCTCGTGGTAAACGAAAAGACATTCCAAACGGTTCGCAAAAGAAATTTCTCGAAGATCAAATCACATCTCGAGAAACATCACATACCGTGAAATGTGATTACCCATGTTATGTAATTATGATTATTTGAAGGAAAAAAACGCAATAAATGCTGTTTCAGTGCGTTTTTTTTTTTTTTTTTTGGATAAAAGATAATTTTATCAAATGTATCTTTCGAGTCAAATATCCGCAAAAAGATAATTTTATTTCACAGTACTTCAAATACAAGTCATGCAGGTTAATAACAACAAATACAAGGATTGATGTATGTACATGATTTTATTTACAAAGCAAAAACATAAAAGAACAACTCAACAAAACATATGTAATGGACGCAACAGAGGCAAACAGCAAAATCAACAAACTTGTGTAGGGAAGGGAAGGATACGTTTCATTTACAATTCATGTTATATCTTGTGTGATCATCGTAACCAGAAAGGGATGACTAGAGATCTATGCAAAAGCAGGGGATTGAAACCGGTTTAATTTTGATCTTGATCTTGATCTGGATTCAGAGATCCAGAGATTTCTGACTGTTCACAATTTCTGTTACCGCTTTGCGCCCATATATGCGGCAACGGAAGTTACTCGCTCGAGAAAATTGTACCAGTTTCGATCCTGACGCTGAAAGCGAGCGGCGAAATGAAAAGAATGACGATGAAGGTAGTACAGGGTAGTTTCGTACGACGTAAAGTCAGGTGTTCATCACAGGTGCATGAGCACATGTTTTATGGAATTCAGGCGACTTACCACGATCGGTTCAACGCCGGCGTCGCCCTTCGAAGCAAGTTTGACGATGAAAGAAACACGTTATTACTCTTGGTATTATTCTTTCCTTCGCATTCGTGAGGCTACTCATTACTCTCGGAGGATTGCTTTTTTCTTTTTTTTTTTTTTTCAAAGTGTCAAAGTACAAGCTACATAAATACGTGATCCGCCTGCCTACGCCGATACTGGGGAGCTCTCCACGCGTCTCATGCAAGTCGACGCGAAATATACAACCAATGTATGGGCGGAAAAACGAATCTTTAACGCTCTGGCAAACAAAAGTAATCTACCTTTAACTTTTCCCCCTTTTCCCTTATGGCTTGTTCAAAACGTAAATGCGTACACTTGGACGTTACTACTTAATCGACAATTAAGCTTTCTCTCCCTCTTACGCTTTTGCTCACACTCTTGGGTTAATTGAGTGAAAGACGCTCAGAAAGATACCGTTATTACAAATGTCGACTCAACGATCGATCTGACGTACCAGGGGCTCGTTCGATTTCACCAGCTGGACGATCTTCACCGTTTCCTCGTCCTCGTCTACCTCCAGCGGGATGTCTGGCAGCCTCGGGTAGTAGTCCTTTTGCGCCACCGCATCATGGGCACAAAGGAGACCCTTCAATAAAAACAGATTATGAGTACTCTCAAAAAAATTAATTTCTTTAAATGTAAAGAAACATCAATAAAAGTTAATAAAAAGAAGCGAATATTAGCGAGGAACATTTAGCTTTTTATTTTGCTACAAGAGAAAGAAGGAATATTTTTTAAAATAAGCTAAAAAATTAGATTATTATACAAGATATTCTAGATCTGTTCATATTATCTTACCTGGATATGTGGTTTCTGCAGTAGATGGAATAGCTCCTTGCAGTCGGGCGAAATATGCGTTTTCGTTGACAACAAGTCGAGAACCTCAATGTCGATATCCATCGAGTTTGAGAGTACAGGAAAGAATTTGTCATCCTTAACATTGTTGAGAATTTTATTATGAATGTTAACTAGAGCGTTTAATTCCTTGGACTGCAATAGCTCACTGAGAAATCCGAATTCCTCCTCGGTACAGCTGGGTATTTCCGACTTGTTCTCCTCCAGCGAGTTCAACAACTTGGACAACGCTGGAATAATGAGAAACGAATGAAATTTTGTTAAATATATATAAAACAAAGAGTGTAAATCCGCCGTAATGGAAAAGATTATTTATAAAACAAATGAAAAATGAAGTAACTTTAAAAAATCCTCGTTTCACTTTTTTAATTGAATCTAATAATTTATTTCGCTTTATATAAGCGTCGATGTAAAGTGTAACGTTTATTATTAGAACTGAATTGAACTCATTACGTTCTCCATAATTAAACGGGAAAGTACTAAAATTGGAAGCAGCGTAATGAACTCTCTTTCTCTTTCTCTCTGTAATTATTTTAATTTATAGACGGTGATTTCTCGTGACATCGATAGCCGATCGATTCACGATTCATTTTTTAAACGCGGATCACTCGCGTCCGAGGCCTCCTTTCCACTCAGCAAATTGGAGCACACGGAAATATGCGGCCGTGTGGTTGAAGTATCCGCTAAAGCGACGTGTTCTCTAGTCAGGATTATATCAGAAGACCCCGTTATTACCCGCGATCGCGTTTATTTACTCTGCCGCGTTTACCCTCGCTCTATATTTATAACATGCAACGCTCGCGCTCGACGTAAGTTTTATTAATATGTGTGTTTGAAGAGTATTCACACGTACACATACACACATACACACATGTTACGTATCGGATTATGCTTCGCAACTTGCTCCAATAATTCTTTTCTCTTGCAAAACAACGGCAGCCCTTATCGACACGCCGCCACAATGGTCAACTTTGTCGAAATCACCCACGTCGCTTCAAAGCACCATCAACCCCTTATCTCGACGCGCCGTACGCGAAATACGTGAAAACAATTCTCGACGACGAATCGAAAGTGACCAGGCCACCCTCCACCTGCTGCCAACTTACCGGGGTCCCAGTTAACGTTTTCCATGACGACCGCCGCTGTCATAATTCACACTCGGTACCTCGCACTCCCGAGGTGAGAATGACGTGGGCGTCGCGACGCTCGGCGTCCGTTTCAAGCGACGAGTATCAGAGACGACGATAGCGCGATCCGGGTCGGCGTATTTCCGTCGGTGTCAACCGCTGCGCTGTCGCCGCCGCCCCGACGATCCTCCCGACGACGATGCTGTCCCGTTGCTGTTGCTGCTGCTGCTGCTGCTGCTGCTGCTGCTGCCGCTTCTTCACGTCGACGTGTCGCGTTCGCGCCGTCTGGAGTATCGTTATCATAGCGAGAATAATCCGTTACGTAAGCAGCCTGTCACTCGACACGGGGTAGGATGACCGCCACCGGATTGGCCTGCCTTCCCTGCCCCGTGCGACTCCTCGACATAGCACGCTCTTCTTTCTCTCTCTTTTCTTTTCTTCCCCTCTTCGTTCTCTCTCCCCCTTCTGTTTATAAAATCTACTCCGGAATCCGATGCGCTCGCCGAAAACGCACTCTCACGCGTTCAACGAAGCACCGACGAACCTTCACCCCGTAGACGATCCATCCTGCACTAATGCACCCCCGACGAGAGGGTTTCTACGTTACTTGCGTACTTCAGACGCGGCGTTACCGGTGCCATGTTGAAAGCCACCGCGAGACAATGCGCTCCGCGCACCCTTCGTCGGCCACTGCTCCGTTCCGACTCGCCCGACAGCATCGTCGTTCTTTCTCGCTCTTCCTCCGATTTGCGTGGACAGAAAGAGACGGATGACTCATCGAAACTCGACCCTACCTTCGGTGCAGGGACCCTAGCTTCATGCAGGGACGGCCTGTCGGTCGAAAATTTGATCATCTCAAAGCGAATCTTCTTCTTTTGTGGAATCATTTTTCGGATGCTCGTAATTCGAGTATAATAAAATAAAATAATATAATAAAAACAGCGCATATATAGAGAATTAACGAGTTGTGTCCAATTTTTATAGAAGCAAAAGGTAATTTTGCAGTACGTGTAAGGGACAAATATAAAAAATAAATTTTTACATAAAATTGAACAAATAAAACACTTAAGATTGCGTGATTAATTATTATAATAATTACAACAGAATATGCCATATATATATATATATATATGCAAAGTTTGAGCAAGAATAGACAAATTTTAGAAAATATGGATGCAGAGCGAAATAGAATAAGTTAAATTTCTTGCAAGGAATATTTGAACAAATTTGAGTGAAGCATAAAATGCATTACATTAATAATTTTGTACTATTTAATAAAAAAATATTAAATAATATACCCAAAATTATAATTAATTATAAGTAATAATTACAAGAAAATATGCTTTGTATATACAAAATTCCAACAAAAAATATAGAAACTATACAAAAATCGGATGTAAGATTAGATAGAATTAGCCGAATTATTTAAACACAAGATGTTTGCACATGCGTATAGATTGTATAATATATATTTGAATTAATAACATTTTTCAAACATAAAAATTCAATAAATAATATTAAAAGCCGTGAGATAGATTATACAACAATTAAAACAAAATTATACTCTATATACATAAAACTTCAGCAAGAAATATAAGAATTTTATCAATACGGGGATAAGATAGGATTAATTTCAAGTTTATTCTTTGAACATAGAATATATGGAGTGTAATGTACATTTAGATTAATAATCTCGCTTATCTTGCAAGAAATATGTATATTTTCAAATTTGTTTATTGCAGCTCCAGCTATCCCAAATCAAAAGCCGCGCAGCTTTACATAACTATAATTATACAGACAAGCCGTCATAATAGGTATATGGCGCCATCTACTAACGGTCAGCAAAATCGAACCTGATGTAATTCAGCGTTGACCGATAATAAACAATATTGCATTATATTAATAATATTAATTAATGCTTCATTGAATTAAACTATCTGATCACGCAGATCTTCACTGCGCTGCTGAGAATCAAAACCTCATCGAGATACAATCTCGCGTTTCTATTTTTCGTCTTTCGTTGTCAAGTTGTCCATGAATAGACTTATTTTTTTTTCATTTCATGAATGAAAATGTAGAAATATTAGCGCGATATTTTACCAATGGGTGAGCAAAGGCTCCAGAAATTTGATGCTTGGCGCGCGCTTTCGTCAGTGCTGAAAATCACGCGTAACGCTTCGCGCGATTGTAAAGGAAGAGAGAAAGAGGGCGATACGGAGAGAAGGAGAGAGCGAGAAGGAGCGCTCCTCTTGAAGTTGCCTTGCGGCATCGCGACGGCGGCGCCGCGTCGCGTCGCGTCGCGTCGCACCGCGTCGCGGCGCCACCGTCGCCGTGTATACATGCAGTTGTCTGTACGTGAAACATCTCGTCGCACGCTTCCCGCGGGCCGTATCACCCGTTTGATTTTTCACGGAGTTTACACGCGGCAAATCGCGCCGCGCCGCTTCCCACGGCCCGACTGATCCGAGTCGATCCCCCAAGTTTCGGTAAGCCCGCCGGTTTCACTCTACTTTCCGCCGCGCGAATCGCCGTTTGACATGGCGTGTGTTGACACACGCGCCGCGAGCGAGCGAGCGTGTGCGCCCGCACGCGCGCGCGCGCGCGCACACACGCCGTCCGATTTTCGCGAGCGAACGTACATTATCAAATCGACAACGCACGCGCGTGGCGATTCCGTCCGAACGGACGCCGGCAGCGAGAAAAAAATCACGGCGATCTCCGCCGATGCGGCACGTCGCTGCGGCCGGGAGATCCACAAGTGGTTGCGTCGCGACGTGCGCGCGCACACACAGGCGTGGGTGCGTGCGTGAATGCGCGAAGGAATGCATCCTTGTATGTGTGTACGCGTGTGTGCATGTATGCGGTGGCGGCGACGACGAAACGTCACGCCGCGACGCAGGCCGCGCCGCGACGCGACGTTCCCGAGAGGATCGGTCGCCAGTTCAGTGTACAGGGCCGCATCCAAAACGTTTCTGCAAAGCGGAATGAAAAGTCTTTGGCGTAAAGAAAAGAAAGTTTTCCGATAAACAGCTAACAGCGATGTTATGATTTCCCATTCGACAATATAAGCAATAATTAATATAGCACATATAGGCTCTTACATTGTTTAGTAGAAAATTATAATATTGATTAATATTATAATATGGATGTAATGTTGCTGTTAGTTGATGTTTATCGGGGTCTCATGTCGGTTTTGTTTGTTTTTACTTCGAAAAAGACGCGACAATTTCTCTTTGTAAATATTCTGTGCAAAAAATCAAATTCCTTGCTCTAATAATTTAGAAAGAAACCAAAGAAACGATCGATCAATACAATCGTTTTTCTTTTATTAGTCTTAGTGTTAAATTATTATCAACTTTGTTTGAAATTCAATAATTGGGACTAATTAAATGGATCGAATAGATTAAAAAGATATGCTAAGTTATTCTCCTAGCGTGGAACATTATCTTCTTTCGTGACTTATACAGTTTAATCTTTTATGTAGAGAAAGAGAGAGAAGAACACTATGTATCTTTTACTCGACGATAGTTTGGGAAATCATAAATTTCAGATTACTGACACAACCACGAAGCATAAGAATAAATACAATTAATCTTTTTATTTTTAAACACATCGAAATCAAAGTTATATTTATTTTCGAAACACATTTTTCTTTTAAATTCGGAGAAAGAAGCAAAGAGAGCTCGAAAGTGTATTTCGCGAGGCTGTGAAATATAATATTTTTTCTCTTGCAGCGAATTTACTCTTCCACTTTTTACAAAGCTGTAATGTAACATGTGACATTTGTAAATAAATCGTGTGCATCCGATGATTGATAAGGCGTTGTTGATTCAAAACATCCTCCGAATTTCCCTGCATTTTTATTTACGAAGATCTTTTTCCATTGTTGCAGACGCCTCTTCGCACATTTCCGCACACCTCCCACTTCTTTTTCATTCATCGTTTTGGTAAGCCCGATATTTTATTTATTTTCTCCGCCAGTCTTACCCGTATATTTCTTTTTTTTTTTCTTTTTTATTTATCTATTTGTCAGCGTCAGTTATATTTTTCACGGCTATCTCCCAGTTTTACACACGTCTGTTTTGTACATTGAAGGTGACATCATTTTCTTGTTTACGTGTTTGTATCGATGAGAGAAAATAGCGGACCAGTTGCAAAAAATAGCTTGATCGTCTGCGTTACCGCGCAACGTCGAAATCAGAAATGTAGCTCGCGTTTCAGCTGAAAGATGTCGCCATCAGTTCCGCGCCGGCACGTGCGTTTAAGCTATCGGCTTCCGGAATCAGAGGCACATTTGAAGGATAGTAGGAACATCCTATAATTAATTCGCTTTACATAGAAGATATAATTATTATTAATAATTCTAACTAATTTCGGCATTTATTATTTACGCGTCGTAAATTCGAACGATATCATCATCGTGGCCGAGTCAGCTGAATCAATAAGAATAATCGCGTAATTTTGCGGGATTGGTAGAATAAATTTTAAGAAACTTATTATAGTCGTAAAGATAGTCGTGTTTTCGCATTGGTCGAGTGATAATATTAAATTTGCAAAAAGCGAGTTACGATGGGCAAGCGTATTCGTGCCGGTGATATCGAGAGAGAGAGAGAGAGAGAGAGACAGATGACACTTTCAAACGTACGGCAAATCAAATTTATACGCAAAACACGATTCATTGTTAAAAATGCGCCGTCCGTTTCCGGCGTTGCTATAGAAAATATCGCGATATTAAAATCCAAACAAAAATATCGACGTTCGCCGACCGTACGGGAACACCGAGTTCATTCGTACGGTCGGCGAACGTCGCGAATAAAGGGTGCATTCTGCCCGGCCCTTCCGTCGACGTAGGAGAAGGACGGCGGACGAAAAATAAAACTCCGCGACACGATCGCGAAAAATTAAATCGCGTTATTTACACGGTGTCCGCGTTATTTCATCGCGGACGAGCGCGGACGAGTATCGAGACCTCGGCAAACATTTTTGGCGCCCTTTCAGGTGAATTAGCGGAAACGGCCGCGACTTTTTTCGCGCGCGTTCCCGTCGTCGGGAATATTTCACAAAAATTTTTCCACAGCGCGGAAGACAGTCCAGAACCGACCATCGAACATTTCACAAGCGGGATACAACGATAGCGAGGGGGTGACAGCGGGCACGGGGGGAGGACACAAGAGGGGGGAAGGGATTGAGAGAACATACGGGGGTTGGGCACGTGTCAGGCGAGTGTTTTACTAGCCTTAATTTCGTGTGCTTTCGTAGCCAATATGTCGGGGCAGTAAATTCCAAACTTTCCGCCCGGCTTCGCGCGTTTCGGCATTGCGCGTTTTTGCGATCGCGGTTTTAACGACCCCCACCCCCCCCCCCCCCCTACCCCTATCGCCTGTACCGCCCCGTCCCGTACCGCCACTCCCTTTCGAGTTATACGGAGGTCCGAGGAAAAGCTGCCGGATATTAATTTTGTAAATAACGAACTTCCGGCGTCGACGAGAAACTTTACACACCCCTTCCGTCGCGTTTCGTCCCTCTCGTCGTTGGTCCCTCTTGCAGGGGAGAGGACGGACAGAAGGGTAGAGGAGGAGGAGGAGGAGGAGGAGGAGGAGGACGAGGAGGAGGGACTTTGCCGTATCGTTACAACTACGGGAGCGCGTATCTCACCGGCGAGCCACGGAAATTTTTCCAGGCGAGGCGGCACTTGCAAAACAATTACGAATCGTCGCTATTTCCTTCCGCCATTGTGCGACTCGGGGGCCCGTGAAAGGAGGGCCGAACTTTGAAATTCATTGCGCACCATTGTACGCGACCGCCCTTATTTCGGGGCGAGAAGGGAAACGGTGTGAGAGGGGTGGAGGCGCGCACTACGACGCACTAAAAATGAATAAGACAGGGCGATTAAATATTCGCCGAGCACCGCCGAGTACAAAAATTCACGTCGGCCCCGTACACACATACGCACACACGCACACGCATATGCAGACATAGAGAAAGGGGAGAAGGAACGCGGCGAGAGGGGCGGGAGAGAGGAGAGTGAGACCGAAGAGGAGGAGAGAGAGAGAGAGAGAGAGAGAGGAGAGAGAGAGAGAGAGCCGTGAATCGATTGAACCAACATAAACGGTGGAGGACTAATAAAAAAAAAACAGTAATTTACTTACTAAAACATAAAGCCACGTCCGTGGCCGGCGAAGGAAGGCAAACACATTAAACATTTAGAGAGCATAATAACCCGCGGCATACGTAATACGGCTGGCGCCCTTTTCAGCGATAGCCATGAATAATGTACACACGCCAAGGTATGACGTAGGCTCGCGCGCTAGACTTGTGTGTATTTCACGGCGAGGTAGATCGACCGACCGGGCTATTTCCAATAACCGGCACCGCGCGCCGGCAACGCTATCGCGCTATCAGACCGCGCTTGGCGAGCGTAAGACCAACGCGAGAAGGCCGGGGGTGGGAAGGGAAGAGCCGACACACCGAGCCCTCTTTGTGTGTCTCCGCTTCCGTCGATTGTCGTCGTCGATGCTCGTCGCCGCTCGCGCCACTTTGGCCTATCTGTTTTACGCGAGTTAGCTCTCGAAATAGAGTTATCAGGGAAACCGTCGAATAGGGTCGTGGGGTGCGGTGTATGTGTCTCGTGCTAAAAACTCACCTGACTTACTTCCATTTGTTCGAACTCGTCCCCGTTTAATCTGACGGTCGTCAAAAGACGGGAAGACCGGACTAAGACGTAAGACCGGATTGTAATAGGGGTAACTCTTCTGCATCGGAGGAAAATCTGATATTATTAAATTAATATAAAATATATTTTAAGAAATATATTTTTTACGAATATAAGGTTATTTTAATAAAATAGATTTGGATCCAATGTCTTTAATAATAATAATATCCTAAATAGATCCGCGAGCCAACAAATATTTTTTTTTCACATTAGATATGAATAAATAAATAAATAAATTTTTCCTTATATATTACACATGTTTCTTTTTCCTTTTTTTGATGATAAATTGGAAAATTTTTGTATAAGAGATTTGACTCTCTGGTACATACTTTTATATACGAATTTTTTAAACAATTCAGTAGCTTTACGAAAAAAGCCTTCTTATCTTTTCTTACTTGAATAAAACACACACACACACACATACACACACACACACACAGAGCACATTATCGAATGCAAAAAAAAAAGTAATACATAAGAGGATAAATATTTGCATTATTTCAGATTAATTTACGATTGCACTTTTAATTAAAGTTAATGCATGACGATCCTCGATCTAAAAATCACGCTGAGATTTCTGTCTGAATGTGCAATTCGAAATAATCGCTTATTAACGAGCTCGCGAGAAGTATACTGGCGATTAGCGGCGACGATTAGCAGCATACGAGTTGTCACGGAATTACTAGCGCGAATCGCCGGAGGGGAGGGGGGGGGGTCACGGCGATTTGTACATCGTATCGGCGACGTATGCGCGACAATGGCAAAGTAATGAAGTCCGCATTCCAAGCTATCTGGAGCGTAGAATGACAAAACAATAAATCGCTTATCGCCGCCGTGACCGGTGGAGTTCGCGTGCCGTCTCTGCCTCGCCGTCGGTCGTTCCTCGCTGCGACGTAAAGCGACTCGCCCCGTAATTCGCATAGACGCAACACGCCGCGATAAGGGCTTCGCCGCCGCTTAGAGCTGCGACGTGCCGTCTACACGAAAATTAAATTTCACATAGTCGAGCGCTTAGTTCTGTGATCGAACAGAGTTCGTGAAAAGGAAATGAAAATCGATGAGATTTTTAGTGATTTTTTTTTTTAGTGAGTATTAGGTGACATTTTGCGACTGTTAAGTAATTTGACATTTAGATATTTAATTAAATAAATTTACTTGCCATCTTGAAACATCTCAGCTTTGTTATCGTTCATAATTGGATCATAAAAGCATTTTGTTTTAAATAAGTACTGTAAGTTGATAAGGTTAACATCATAATCTCGGTTAAAAACACATGTAGAAAGAAAAAGGGCTAGATTTGCCACAATGTCGACATGTCGTTATTCATCAGCGTCTGTTCGCATTATTCATCAGTCATTGATCTTATCTGTCGTCTACTTTTTGCTAATCGTAATTATAGTTTTACCTTTACAACTACATTCTGTATACGAAAGGATAGCTGGAAAATGATATCTTTCTATCTTCACCCCTCTATCCTCAGAGACAACCTCTTATATAAATAATGTAAAGTCATGTCTATTGAAAAAAGTGCCAATGATAGACCTCGGAATTACAGTCGATTCACGAATGATTTAATTAGACGTGAATGATTTTCTTATTCTATTCGCGTAAAAGCGTAGAAAAATCGCGATGTGTCATGCTGAGATATACAATAATCATATCTATCAAATAATTTTGATGAAAGCAAAGAGTTCCCAAAATTATAGTCGATCGATAGATTTAAGAGCTAATTTCATTAGGACCGATGATTTTCTCATTTCCGTAAAAATGCGAAGGAACTCTCCATGTCATCCTGAAACATATACAATAATCATATCTATTAGAAAACTCTAGTAAAAATGGAGTTTCCAAAATTGTGGTCGACTGACGAACGATTTAATTAGGAGCGATGATTTTCTCATTTGTGCAAGCGTGAGGGAATCGACGTGTGACGTTAAAATATGCATAATAGTTATATACAGGGTGTCTACGGATGCGTTGGTCAATTAGGAATCGATCTTTCCTTGGGGAGCTGCAGTAGTGCGGAGAACTTGGAACACCCTTGAGACATCAGAGAATTCTAACGCATGTAAAATTTATAAAACCATCGTCGGCTGACTGATAACTTAATTATGGCGACGCTGAATCATTACTTTCGCCGATGAAAATCACGATTGAATTTATCCGATCCGTGGAGGGGATTTTTAAAAAGAGAGTCTCGAGATTTCCACGCAATTAAGAATATTTATTTCCGCGGACGGCGCGCGCGCGCGCGCAAGGCTCGTCGCTTGCACGAAGACAAACGCGGGAAAAACAGCTCGCGATGTTTCCGGCGACGGACAATACGAGCGGAATTCTTCGGACGTTCAACAAATGCGGCGGGGGCAGCCGCGTATTATTCAAAATCATTGTGAGTACCGACGCTGTTGATAAAATATACCACGGTGCGGCTCGTGGAAACAGGCCGCGATAAGGATAACTAAGGAAACGAATGGAGGCTCGCTCGAGGCCGATAAGAACCGCGTGATTTAATCCGGAACGAGTTTACCGTTCGTGAAATGAAATGAAAAAAAGGTAAAAGGAAAAGAAAAGAAACGCGGCCGCACGTAAATGAATTGCAAATGGCAGCGAATGCTCGTTTGCACTCGTTGTAATTATGTGCATTGAACGGCGTTCGTGTTTGCAAAGTCGATTTGCGAATTTCGAAATTGTGCGTATCGGAACCCCTTCCGCTTTGGGATATAATTAGGAGGGAGGGGGAGGGGGAGGGATTTCAAAATTGAAAAGATATTTTTAAGAAAAAAATCGATTGTCTCGATTGTCGAAGAATTTGATATGAAATTAACGTGAGTCTCTCTGATATGACTTGTGCAACAACTAAAACTATAAAATTGACGGGGCAATCTCGCAAATTTCTCTCGAATACCAATAGTTTACACCGTCATTATTCGCCGCTAATTGTATTTTCCGGATAATCCGGATTTGCACTGATTGACGTTAGAGTTGGAGTATAAATTTACCGAAAAAGCCAGGGAATATCATTGCCGATCGCGTACTCTCGCGCGATCATTTTGACACGCTCTCCTATATCCAGTTTGCCCCGTGGTGTCGTCGCCGAAAACGTCGCGCCCTGGGCGCCGGATTCGTTGGTTGACGAAGGGGCACCCGACCAGCGCAAACCCGGATCCATTCCGAAAAGCGGGGCAAAACGCGAGAGCGAGCGCGGTGCCCGATAAATCGCCGTCCTCGTCCTACGGGGGACCGCGAGGGGAGGATTAGGGGAGCAGGCGGATATCGCCATAAAGGCCAGCTCAAAAGTCAATCAAGCGGGCCGAATTACGTCGAAAAGCGCGGCGGGGCGCGAGAGCGTGGGCGCTCGCGCGCTCGCGCGAGCTCCGATATACAACAAAATGAAAGCTATCAGAGGTGACAATCCGCGGACGACAAATCAGCGTGTATATTTAATGCCCGTGGTGCCACCCCCGCCCCCGGAAAAGCCCCCGACGCCCGACGTGGAACAGTTTTCCCTCTCTTTCCCTCTCGTTCGTTATCCTTCTCCATTGATATCTCTCTTCTATCTATCTATCTGTCCGTTTCATCTCCCTCTTGATCTCTCCCGCTCTCTATCTCTCCATCTTTCCCCTCTCTGTCATTCTCTACATCTCTCTCTCTCTCTCTCTCTCTCTCTCTCTCTCTCTCTCTCTCTCTTTCTGGTCGACCCTCCGCTCCCTTGGCTCCGCCACCCCATCGTTCTCGCTCCCGCATCATCACGTTGTTGCTCTCGGATATGTCACTATGCTACCGACATAACCAACCCGCGCTCTTCTCTCTTTGCTCCTCTTCTCGCGTACTCGCTCACTGTTGGAAACACCCTCTTCGCCGCACTTCCCCACTGCGTTATTTGCAACGTGTCGTACGCTCGCGCACCCCCGCGATCTAGCGCAATCAGTGCTATTATATTAATATTTATGCCAACCCCTTCCCCCTTCTGTTGCCTCGTCACATTCTCTCGCGTTTTCTCTCGCTCTTGCCATCAGCGATGCCTCGCGGTGGAAAAGCCAATCGAAAACAAATCCACTGAACAGCCATCTCCCTAAACTGCTCGACATTTCCGCTTGTTGATCCTCATCGATCGAAAGATATATTGACAGATCTGAAGAATAAATCGACGATGATGACAGGATATTTTCTTTATAGCCGATTGTGATCTACCGATCCATTCAATTTTCACCATAACACATCGCAATTTGCGATCCGGTAAATGTGAAGAATGTCCAAAAGCCATACAAAATATTGATAATTCTTCTGAAAGAAAATTAATGAGTTTTTTGACTAAATATATAGGAAGATATATATTCTTGATGAAGAAATTATATAATACTAGTAATTTTTATAGTAATATGTATATAATGTTATATAAACTTTGATATTATAGTTTCTTCATCACAAGAATATGAATCTTCTATATATCTAGACAAAAAAATTATCTTTCTGAAGAATTATCAGTGTTTTGCATGGCTTTTGACATTTTCCATATCTACTAAATTGCAGATTGCGATGGTTAGTAGAAAAAATTGATGAATGGATCGGTGGATTTAAAGAGAAAATTAATTTTATATTTGACAGATATTTATATTTGACAATTCGACCTTCGGCATTGCAAGTATATAACAAAGTGGCGAAAAATAATATTATTTTAAAAAGAGAAGAAAAAAAAATATATATAGGAATATGTTGTACTTTTTTTCCTGAAAATTTTATCTGTGAGATTTTAAAATAAATGTTCAAATACATACGAGCGGAGGCATGAGGACACAATTGTAACGTTGTCTCACTCTATAGATATGATAGATATGCAATATTATTGCAATTATAATTCTGCAATACCGGTATAATGTTGCGATATGAATGTACGTCACGGCATAAGATCATATAATAGTGGCATGCAGGCAATAACAATTATCCGAGAATACTAATTAAAATTATTGAAATTTATTGAAATTACCACGTTGCCGTGCGACATAAGAAACGCTCATGCGGCACAAAGCACTCGTATTAGCTCGCGACATTACTTAAAATTACCAGGTTGCGCTCTTGATAGATAGCAGCAATTATACGGGTTGTCCCAGGTTCGCCGTCTGCCCCTTTAATAATAGATTCGTCGAACTTGCAGTCAATGCTCTTGCTGCGAATTTAAGATTTAAGAAGACAATAAATTTTATATTCAGACATTTTATATGTGACAATTCAATCTTTAAAATTGTAAGCATTTAATCAAGTGACGATGATTAATATTATTTTTAAAAATATTTAGATTGAAACTTAAGATATTTAATTAAAATTTGTCCGTTTGCACTGAATCTGATTTCGAATTATCAAGAGAGGGACGGTAAGTTTAGAACATACTATACACGCGTGAGAAGCCACGTCTGAATGCGACGGTAATATTTAACACTGAAAACGAAATAGTGGAGCGGCTCGCCGACGATCAGATTGTGAAATCGTAGGAGTTTCGCGACGAGAGACGTTTCATGGTCGAGTAATCTCGCGGGAAAATCAGAGCTGGGTGATTTAAGTGCGAGATCGGAGGATTACTTTTCACGGAAG
Source organism: Pogonomyrmex barbatus (assembly GCF_055798465.1). Classification (NCBI taxonomy): domain Eukaryota; kingdom Metazoa; phylum Arthropoda; class Insecta; order Hymenoptera; family Formicidae; genus Pogonomyrmex; species Pogonomyrmex barbatus. The sequence goes on along the minus strand of NW_028297107.1, from coordinate 1,285,271 downwards.
ACGATTTTCGCTTCGGCGCGATAGTTAAATAAAAATCCCAAGGAGCTAATATTTACCCTCTCGGCACAATATTTTATATAATATATTCATTAGCCTTGCTCGGAGAGGCGACCCATTTACGTACTATGTAAATGTATGCGCGATAGATTCGATTGTATGTAAATAGTAATAGGAACTCCGGTCCTTTGCATAACACTGGGCGTTAACACACTTCTAGCTTTCCATGCGCGAAGACGATTATTATTTGATTTACATAAAAAGCGAGGACGCGTTTTTCATTGGCGTAGAGAGATCGCCGAGGAGCGATGAGAAAGGCGCCTTCCATGCGCTGTAATGTTACAACACTATAGCCGCGGAAACGACCGGAAGCTTCTACGCGATATTCATGGAGTGTTCGTTGATTGTAAAATCAGAATAATGATTTTAGCAATCGGCATTATTCCGAGAGCCTTTAATAATATATTCTATCAAAATATTCCCTGCGAAAATTGATTGGTTTAGATTCCACTGTGAATTACAATCCCCTTCCTCAAATCAGCCGGAGAGATACGCTCCGTTATTTATTTTGTTCTTTTAAAACTTTTAATTCAGGAGAACTTTCTCATTTTCAAGTTAAATAATTTTATAATTGTGCTTAAATTTCACAAAAGAAAACTCGATTTGAAATTTGTCAAGGTATACTCTTGCGAGTTTAAATTTTATACAGTTCTTACGTTAAATGGAAGATAGTTCATCGAGAATGAATAACGCTTTCGTAAAAGCGCTGCGATACGCAATTTCTTTCAGCCACGACAGCCTCCGCTTTATCGAAAATGACACGATCGCGCGATTCGAGACAAGTAGCTGGGGAGTTATTAAAGCGATATTGTATCCAATCCTCACGGCTCGATTGGCCCGCGGAGAAGGTTTCCCGATGTCGGTTTACGAGCGATTACGCATTTCTCGAGCTCGTCGAGTCTCAGCCGAGCCGATCAGCCGCGAAACCGCGACAACTTTCTCACTGCGAAATCGAATTCATCCGAGATATTCAGAAGCGGATTCACGCCCTATGGGAATCAAGGGCTCGAAACGCGAGGGGCGACTACGGAGCGTGTCCCTCCGGATAGAAAATTTGCGACCCGCCTGACAGATGCGCCACTCGTCTACCCCGCGGGCGGGTTTTTCTAAATTTCCTATTGGTCAACTAGATCGGGGATAGATATTGTAATCGCCTCTCTTAACCGAGTAATCGCTCTTTATCTCTGGGGCCTGCCGACCACCCCTGCTGACGTCGCCACCCATCGTGTTTCACCCTTGATGTTACTGCCGGCGACATCACGCCGTTCGATGTAAGCCAGAAACACCCTTCGGCACTTTGCCGACTAATATTTATTGCCGTGCTACGGATACGGTTTGTTTTAGCGATTGCAGATTCGCGCTGTCGCCCATACTTTGTCTTTTTATCCCGTTTCAAAACAAAAAAAAAAAAAAAGAGAATTTTTGAAGAATAACTTTGTGAGAGTTACGCGCGTAAGGCATTCTACATATATTTACTGTTTTTCGTCGTTTATTTAAACGTTTTTTTAAACGCCAAAATTGATCGCAATCTCATCGACATTGATGATTTTAATCTCGTGTTCTTGACGAAATATTTATATTAATGTCGGCAAAAGAAAAAGCAATCAATTTATTATATTTTACTGAATTTCACGACACATATTTTAATGTTAGTTTGCTTGTTATTGTTATAACAATATTTGTCGCGTGAAATGAGATTTGCCGCTTCGTAATTCGGATGAAGCATAACTTGACTGTCGATAGTATAATTTTCGAGACACTTGTTCTCCAATTTGTCCGGAGCTCGTTGACATTTTGAATGCCGATTGCCAGCCCTTTCCTGAGCGCCCCGACCCCCGACTGAGCAAAAATCAGTACCTACTGCGAATTGCAGGTTAGATTACGACGGGCGGCGACGGGGCGCAGCCGTCGATCGAAATCGCATTTCCGGAGGTACGAATTGGCTGCCCGGGGGGTGCCTGCTGCCCCACGCTCGATGCTCTCGGACCTGCCGAAATTCGATTGGGCACGTTGTTAGAAGGATAACCGTGAATTTCGTGGCACGCGCGCGACATACGTGCTCCGAACGATTCGTAGGATTTGATGCGGCAGAATGTAGAAAGGCGGAACAGTTGCTCCTAAGATTGGCCAAATTTTCCGTTATATCACTATCGTTTATTCGGGGGACGCGTTAATTGCAGTATTCAAAATGACACGATCATATGTATACCTGTAATTCGAATTATCAATTCCTTGACAATTTTGCCGAGCAATTTTTTAAGACTATTTTTGCGCAATTTGAATTCAATAGTAATTATTTTATAAAATCATGGCAATTGCAATGGTATTGAATGGCAATTTTTTTGCAGTTTTACTTTGAATTGTTCGAATAGAATTAAATTTGCAGAAACATTGTATTAGAATCTGGATTGTAATGTTTTAATTATTATAGAAGAAATGTAAAAAAAATGCTAAAAGAATCTTCTTCGTTAAAGTTTCAGTGAATTAAAGGAAAGTGTTTGTATATATTTGATCTATATCAATAGGCAATAGCACTGCAGCTGCGCCGTAAGACAAATTATTCCTACATCTCGGAGAAAGTGCAAAGAAACGAAGGAGGAACTTTCCTCGCGTGATCATCCGAGAGCACTTCAGCGAGACGTTCCTCGACCCCACGGCCTAACCCGCGAATCTACTCGCCGTCTACACCGATAAAAAGAGAAAAAAAATTTCTTGAGGAGACGAGAGAAGAAGAGAGAGAGAGAGGAAGGGGTCGCGCGCAAAACCGCGAGCGGTCGATCGTGGCCGAACTTTTTTCGCGGAACGTTCGAAACGATCTCTCTCTCACGATTTCCTCCTGTGGAGGAGGATCGCGGGCTCGTCGAGCGATACGCGGTAATTCGTACGTGGCCGTATACGATAAATGCGAGAAGGAAGAGCTATGCCACTCTTCTAGGTGCTCTCACGAAGACAGTCCTCCACCTCCCCGCCCCACTCCCCTTCCCTTCCTTCCCCTCCCGCTTTCGCTCGGAATCGCAAATCACCGGCATCATCGGCCGCGGACGATCGGCAACCGATAGCAATGCAACACGGCGTCGAGGCGCAGACCGCGGGCCATAGAATTATGCATTATGCCGAATGCACTCGCTAAGCAGTATGATCGGCTCGAATGGCGCGGCGGCGGCGGCGGCGGCGGCGGCGGCGGCGGCAGCAGCGGCGGTGGCGGCGGCAGCGGCAGCGGCGGCGGCTACGAGAGCGGCTGAGGGGGCGATGAGGAACTGGGAGGGAACGATAGGCGGAGGCTCTCTCGGTGGTAGATGATTCTCGTGATTTCATGATCCGCGATATATCGAGAGAGAATCGGAGGAGGACGAAGGGGGGGGGAGGAGGGGGATCGGTAACGAGCCGATCGTGACTCGCCGCTTTCGTACGGTAGCTTATTCGCGAGAGCTGTTGCAGCAGCCGGCGCGAACGGGATCCGCTGTCCCATTGGCGGATAGCCTTCCCCGCGAAGAGCGACGAGATAAAGAGATAGAGATGGATAGATAGATAGAAAGATAGAGATTGAGAGAGAGAGAGAGAGAGAGAGAGAGAGAGAGAGAGAGAGGACTAGAGAGAGTGGAGGACTGCCACTTTATCGCCACTTATCGGGTCGGTTCGCCTCCAAATCGGCCCAGCGATTTAGTCGATTTAGAGGCGTACACACGCGAACAGATAGAGACGGCGGGAAGGCAGAGGAGACGAGAAAAGAATGGAAACCGTTAATGCTAAAAATGTAATGTTAAAACAAAATACTTGCCTCCTCTTCACATTTCTGAATTTATTTTAATCGACATTACATTAACTTGTACTGTACATTTTTACTATAATGTCTTTTTATAAGAGTTCTCTCTTTATTTTTTTTATTTTTATTTGAAAATCTGACCCCATCTAATTATAACTAATTAGGTAAAGTTGATTGATAATGACAAAAATAGTAAACTGTAAGAGTTAATAAATGGAATTAGAGCTAAATTGAAAAAGAACAAAGTGAGATTTATGCATTATTAGAATTTTAAAACAAACAGGTTACATTACCGCTTGTGATTATTTTAACGAGGTTACTTTTCACTTTTCTAGTTGACGTATTCGCTCGCTCTTCTTCCGATTTCTCCTCGAATGTCACTGTAGCTTGCACCGGATACCATTGTCGCATCTACTCGTACATACACAGGCGCGACGCGCCCCTCTCGTTTTCTTTCCTCTCTGTTTACACGCCGCGAACGCGTGAGGCCCGTTCGATCGATACCGGCGATCGATCGTGACGCACGCACAGAGGGGTGAGAAGTGCTGCGTTGAACGGTGGCACGGCGAAGAAAACGAGTCCGACCAATCCAAGCCAACCGAACGACCGACCGACCGACTGACTGACTGACTGACTGACGGGGAAGTTTATCGAGTTGATATCAAGTGAAAAAGAATGCGCTAACGACGCCGGCGTAAATAAGGATCCTCGTCAAGGAGGATTCGCTACTGTCAACGGAGTGATTCTCTCGTTAAGCCCCGAGACGAGGAGACTCGTCGCCTGTCGAGTCTCCTCGTCGAGCCTTCGATACCGAGGGGGGTCGCTAATCGCCCGTGTCTCTTGATATAAACTCGATTGCTCTCGGTGCTCGTACCTTCGCAGTTGCGGAATAATTTCTGCTTTCCGTCACCAGTGTTGCTTAAAACTGATACCACCTATTGAGAAATATAGCTGGATGTAACTTGACATATTTTCCAAACGAAATACAATACAATACATGCTCGTTTTCATATTCTTCACTCTTCAAATAATTTACTATGCGGATCGAAAGATTTATTGACGAATTAAATGGTTGACCAGAAGCCCTCGAAGTGGGCCAATTTCATTAGCAGTTCTACTTGACGATCGAGCGGAAGGCACGATTTAGACAAATTATTCGATAATAATGAACGTCGATATTAGTAATTAGTGTTAGTAATTTGATAATGAAGATAGGTCCACGATCAAAGCACACGAGCACTCGTTCTAATCTCCGTGCGCGACCGACGTTTTAATCATGTCGTCCGGTATATAGCGCGTAGGGCATTCGTATTAACCAAACTTCAATCTACGCCCTAACGCCGAATCATCGAATAATATAACGTATTAGCGTGATCCTCGGTCGCGCGGGTATTAATAAATTAATATCGAAGGCACAGGGCGCGCTCGCCCTCGTTACGCATTCCTCTCGCTGTGCGATCGAAATTGTAATCTTGTCCGATAAATTGAAGCTCCCCGGTCTCTGCCCCCAATGGTATTAGCTCTTAGCCTACCGATCGCCATTAATTTTAATTATAAAAGTATCATAAATTTAAGGGAAAGCACTAACTAGTGTTTTATAAGCATTTTATGTACGTGCGAAACATTGTGAAATATCGCGGCGCTCTTTTAATGAATTGTATAACTATATCCTGTAAGTCAGATATGCAGATATATACGCATTAAAATAAGATACGATTCAGTTTTGACGCACGATGTCTCATTCACGATGTTCCATTCTGCATTTCTATACCTTGCTATACTTTTTATCAAAGACGTAATTCACAAAAGACAGATCACAATGCAAAGTCCCACGATATGGCGGCGTGAGGCTTAAGTTATAGGTCGTCGAATAATGCATTGCATTTTGTTGTTGGAAATGAATTGTTGTTGGTCAATGAATTTATATGGCATTACTAAGTAGATTTATTCCGATCAAATGCCGATATGATATAGCAAAATCAGATCTGTCGTTTTTTTTTTTTTTTTTACTTTAATTATCTTTATTAATTTCCATTAAGAATTATGTGTATCTGTCAGTCTTTGATATTTCACAAAAGATATGTTCGCACATTACTTATTCATTAAAATAAATATTTCAGACTATCGCGTGTTACATTTCTTCCAGTAAGATCGCAGATCTTACCACTTTGTAAATGAATGAAATCTTCGTATTTGATCAAAGTTGGTAGGAGTAAAATAATTGTTACGATTTTAATTTTATCGATATTAAGTATTTCTCATTGTTTTTTTTTCTTTTTTTTTTCTTTTATACATAATTCGAAATTTGCGAGCGATGCGAGGGTAGACTTAAAATATCAATATCCGATTTGTTGGATTTCAGAGTGCGCTTAATGATCTCGTCAATAACTGCGCGTTTCTAGCGTTGTAACATTCGCATATTAATCGATTAGTCTATAAACCGTCGCCAGATGACGAGAGAGTAACGTAACGTCGCGTTATGCTTTATCGGCGGTCCGTTAACAAATTAATGCGCCGTGCAATCCACCTCTCGTCTCCTCGTCTCTCGCCGTCCCGGGAATCGCCATTCCCCACAGTTCCGGTTTAATGAGTCGTCCGGTATACGCATTAAAATCCCTAATTCTTATTCATCCGCCTCCGTGGATCTCCACAATTCGGGATCTCGCAACAAACCGACGATTGTTTCTTCTAGATCGGCCGCGGTTGATGATATGTTACGCAGCGGAGAGGGTTGCGGACCCGGTGGGAGGGAGGAAGGGAGGGGGGTGGAGTAGGAAATCGGATCGCATGTCTACCACGAATCTTTCCGCCATCTTGCGGGAATTCTTTCCACGGCAGCGAGCGACGAGCGGCGAAAACCGAGCTCTGCGATTACATTCCCTTATAAATATGCAAATATGGCGGCGCGGTGTACGGCGTTGGGGAGGGAAGAAAAGGAGCCCGGGACGATAGTGAAGGAAAAAGAAAGAAAGAAAGAAAGAGAGAGAAAGAGCGAATGCGAGATTAAAGGAGAGGAAACGGAGGGTCCTTGGGCCTCTTCGTGGTAGAGGGATGGGCGAGGGCGCAGGCAGGAAGGGAGAGTCCTGAACTCTCTTTCTCTTCACAAAAATAGAGTCTCGCGGTAATAATTATTGATTAGGTATTCGTGACCGACTCGACCATTGCTAGAACCGGTACGGCGCATAAGGCGGGCTAAGTGCACCCGGCTTGATCTCCATCCACCGGCGTTCCCCTTTATCGCTCTCCCTTCCTCCCTATCTTCCATCCCTCTTGCTGTGCCCTCCCGTCGTTTATTATCCCTTCTTGCGCACCCACACCCACGTCTGTTTTTCACGTGTCGTGCGTTCGTATACGGTGCTCGCGATGGAGATGTTTCGGGGATTTATCAGTCATCCCTCGCCGTAAACGAACGAAATCTCCATTCTGGATAACGCTCTTTGCTGCTGTCCTATCGCGCGCGAGGATGCTTCGCACGGCGAAAGTTACTAAAGAAAGGAAGCTTAAATGGCTGGTTGACTGGCTACTGAAAGATCCCTACTTTTATATGTCCCGCCACCGCCGACGCCGCCGTCGGCTGCAGATGGTTACAAAAAAGTTTATTTTCCTACGTGCTCCGCGACTGGGCGGACTTCCTTCACAATACGCGAGACGAGATGCTAACTTTCCTATATCCCGTTTATGTTGCGCGTCTCCCACAAAAGACGAAAAATCGCTTACTCGAAGCCTCCAAGCTGATTATAATCATCAGTAATAGATAATAAAATGGATGAAATCTATTATTTAACTAAATCTTTACTCATGTATCGTGAATTTGTTTGAAAGTCGTCTCGAAAAATAGCCGTCTACCTTATTTAACTTAAAAATAAATTTCTAATCTCATAATATTCTAAATATCGATCATAATTCTGGAATTTGATTCTAAATTTAACGCTGTTTTAAATATTTATTATATACATCTAATTATAGCAGTTAATTATTTCTACTAAATGTTAATTAATTCCAATTAAAAACGATGAGGCTTCTAATGTCCGAGATGTCTGAAGAGTTTATCTAGAGATCAACGTTGGGGAATTAGAGAGCGATCAGATCGCCCGATATCAGCTACCGCGCTGCCGATAATGCATCGATGTGCCCAGGACGACCCGAAGGTACGAATAATAAAATCGGTCGAGTAAAGACTGGTAGCCGGAGTTCAGGCGGGCCCTTATCCGAAACCCCAGAATTATCAAAATTACCGACGCGGCGTAAGGGCAAGGAGGCGCGCAAACGGCGCATTATGATCGGGCGTGTTTCTGCGCGAAATCGTCTTCCTTCCTAGAATCAAAATGCGCGGCGTTCGATACGCTTCGCGTGATTTCTTTAGAGTAGAGAGTTAAGTATATACGTAGCGAAGGAGCGTATGTGCGCGCTGGTTTTATATAAATGCCGCTATTATTATTTAATTATACACAACCGCCGGCCGGTAATTTTTACTTAGCGCTGCCGATAATCTCTTTAATTTTGCGATCGTCTATCGTGTGTCCGTGCCATTTATGGATCCTTGAGGCTTACGTAAGCGTATCAAAACTATTGTTTTTAACGGAAATCACAAGTACCAGAAACGTACTGCAATATTTCTCTAATCGCACATTTCTACATGGTTTTTTCAGATAACTTCCTGTCTCATTTTCTAGAACTTTGGAACTCCCGGGGATCGGGTTTCGAAGCGCTCCGTTTGTTTTTTTTTTTTTTTTCCCTTCTTCTCTCTCGTTTCAAGAGATTCAAACTGTTCTAATTTCGAACGGTTCAATTACCCGTACTCGATTGACCGAGCCTCGCATCGTTCGGAACCGAAGCATGGAGGAATGCGCCGCGGGAAGGCACGGTGTGCACGCGGCATTATCATTCACCCTGCCCATTATCCATCCAGCACACCGGCACCATCGACGAGCCAACCCCTATACCGCTTCAGCCCGTAGTAGTCCCCTACCTCGCGTTCGACGAGATGGAAATTTAGCGGAATCATTCGCGATTTACGACGGGGCGAAACGCACCGTCGCCTGCCGCCCCGCCACCCCGCGCGCACTTATTTCGGTTTATATGCGAGCAAGATGAACAGCGTTATCTCCCGGTCCCTCGACAATGACATAACAGACATTGTGGCGCATTCGCGAGCGGGCGAGCGAACGAGAACGATCGTGCCGTATTTCGAAATGGCCCTGTAATAATAATGATCGTTATTATTAACGTAACGCTGTATCCACTATGACGTTATAATAATATAATGATCACCGTTGCGATATAATTATATAGGATGATTCTCACCGGTTGCTATTTCTGAAACGGATAACGCGCGCTGGAAATGATTATATACGTGTGTGTGTGTGGGGGGGGGGTGATGTGTGTGTGTGTGTGTGTGTGTGTGTGTGTGTTTATAAAATAATTTTCTATATATATCTATATCATATACATATATTCCACGCATAGCATGCACGCACGTAGGGTTATCGATCATTTTCCATCGTGAATTACATCGATGTGTAACGACGATATGACAGCACCGGAGAGAGAAGAGAGAAATAGATTTGAGGTAGGTATTGGAGGTGGCTTGAAGCAATTGTCGAAAATTGTTGAAAATTTCAACAGCTCGAGGACTTTAAATCTTTCTAAATTTGATCGTTACGAGATTTTAATCTATGTACAGGATCCAAAACTTAAACAATTGTTCAAGATTTAAGAAATTGCTCCTAGTTACAAGATTACACCATTTATTCCAATCATTTATTTTTTTAATTTTCTCTCTACACACTTCATACTTTTTAATTATTATTTGCAATATTAATATATATCATGGCTCCGCGATTTGGCTGCTTGAAAAGTATTTCATTCTAGAAAGTAATTGAGCATTCTCACTTTCTCTTTCCCTCGTTTAAGTAATAGAATCGCGATTTCCAGTTGCGATAAAATATGCAGATCACGCGTGTTCTCTCACCTCCGCGGTATTCTTCGCCCGTCGGAGCCCCGACGAAGAAGAACCTCGCCCTCGGCGAGAAATTTGAATATTTTCGCAACGAGCGCGCGTAGCTCGCGCGAATCGATCGCGCGTACGCTTACGCGCGTATCACGTAGTGATAATCGACGCGGGCCGATGTCGGGCGGGAACGAGAGTCCGCGTACTTCCTCCGCGTAGAATAACAGACGCGGATGAGCGTTCTCTCATAACACTCGCCGTGCGAATATTATCGCTCGCCCTCGACGCGCGCGGCGTTGGCTCGGCTCGGCTCGACTCGGCGCGGGGCGGCTCGCCGGATCCGGCTCTACGCGCGAACCTCGCCGGCAACAAATAACTCGCTGCTGGAGCGGCTTCGACGTGGCCGATCGCTCGAATTACCTGAAATTACAACAGCTGCCAGCGGAGCAATAACAATCGCGATGGGAGTACTCGGAGACGAGGGCACTACATCGGGGCGGTGGTGCTTCTTTCCGTCGGTCAGTCAATCCCCACTAAGAAAAATGATGAAGGCCGCCGGAGAAATTTTAGCAGAGAATTTCACATGGGGAAATAAACGGCGGGATAAATCGATTTTCAGATTTGATTATTCGATTTAGGAATATAGCTTTGAAAGTCTGTTAAATAAGTAATGGCACGTAACTCACGATGAAAGCGATTGTGCCGTTTATATATGTATATAAATTCAATTAAGAAGAATGAAAAATTATAGAATACTTAAGATTCAATTCTGTGGAGCGATGTCATTTATTATCTTGTTTGAAATTGTAGTATGTAATATTTTTTGTTTTTAAATTCGAATAAAATACCGGTTGTAAAAACGCGCAAATAATGACAGAAAATAATAATAAAATGATTTCCAGTAATTTATTTGATATTTAAATTTAAATTATATTTCTAAGAAAGGCACACGTATGTGAAGTCCTCATTTTCACCGGCAACTTTAATTATCGCGTCGCGTCAAGCGGACTCGAGAGAGTGAATTCGCCATCGATATTGCTGCTTTGTCGTCGACGACGTTCCGCCTCCTTCTTTCCGTATATATGTACACAATGTAAAGAGGCCAAACGTGTAAATTATTGCAACCGCGCGGTTTCACCGGATAAACTGTAAAGTACGCCCCAACCGCTCCGCCGCGAGGCCGTTTATTTTATTACATACTTCGTGGCTGTATGCGAAGCACAAACACAACGGTAAATCACACGTATCGCTGGGACGGCTGTTAAATTTAATTTACGCGCGTATTTGTGCATACGACTTTATATTTCCCATTAGCGGGATAAACTGACCTAATTCGCGCAGACCTCGTCGTACGTGTGTCTACATTATACATTCGTCTGGTGAAAACAAGAAGAGAAGAAAAGGAAGGGCAAAGGCGGGAGTATGTAAAATGTATGTAAAATCTGTCCTCAAAAAATTATTAATAGCCGCAGTTGTACGAGCTAAATAGAAACAAAAGTGTCGGGTGGGAAATGGCGGAAATTTTACAAAATACAGATGTAAAACTTTGTCGAGATAAATTAAATTAAATTAACGATCGATAGCGATACGTGACGATACGTTTCCAGATAGAGATCGAGGAACTTTTTTTGTTGAATCAATGTTCAATGCTCCGAAAATGTTCTCGCCTCTTCTTATTCTAATCCGCGTCGCGGTTCCGCCCGAGAGAAAGCGCGACGATCGAAGACGCCGCGCTATCTTTATGATTTCTGAATTGCGGTATTGCTGACTCGAGAACGCGTGTGCTTCAGATTTTAGAGCTGCAAATTTTATCGGGGCCGCGCGCCGATAAGCCGAACGACGCTGTATACTTGTAAAGCGATTTCAGATAACCCGCGGGTATCGTGCCGCTCGTAATAGTCGCGAATACGACTGCGATTGTTACATAATCACGCTGTGAAATATTACATCTATCGGCCTTATTTACGAGCGCTTTTCGAACGACGGACACGCGGATCAGGCGTGTTGACATTCGTATAATTTTAAAAGGCTACATCGAAGATCTCTGTTTTTTTTTGTTTTTTTTTTTTTTTCAACGCCCGAATTAATTCTTTACTCGAGATACCGAGTGTTCGAGTTATCGTGATGATTTCTAAGTGATTAACTGTAGCAAAAAATAATACGTTTATTTTTACTTTCTTAAGTAAGATCATGCTCGTATACTCATAATGAAAAAATAAATGAAAATATTTCAGAAGCTGAACACTTCCATTGTAAAATTTTTTATATATAATTTAATAGGAAATTCATGATACGTACATAGAAGAAAAAAAAAGACATCATTTTTGGAAGATATTTTAATAACAAGTATCCTAATTTTTACAAGATATACTGCGTTGCAAGATCTGCTTTTTATTAATTAAACTAATTGTTGTATTTAAAATAAAATAGATACATGTTCGAAGTTTAGGTAGAAGGAAGAGAGAAAATTCTATAACAATAAAAAGCAAATCTTTACACTGTTACACTTCTCTCCGTCTAGGTTAATGCTTAATGCGCGGACTTCTCGATAAACTCGTTAAGGTGCAATTCGTTGAAAGAGATCTCTGTCGTCACGTTAGAACATTATCCCGCAATTTCTCGCATTCGGACGTAAACGCGTGCATAATTGCGTCGCACAATCGCGCCTTCTGTCGAAACTGGCTGCTGGTTGGTCACTCGTAAAAGTAACTCGACAACGTCAATTAGCCGCTGGCCAAAGATTCCGAGGGTGGTTAGAATGCGCGGAGAGAGCGCGGGAGAGGCAGGGGAGAGTCGGAGGGCGGGGGGAGAGGAGTGGGTGGAGAGAGAGGGGGGGGGCGGGAGAGTGCGCAAAGTGCCGGGTAATTAGTTTACATCGTGCGACTCGCGCAAACCCCCGACGCTGTGCTTGTCGATTAAATACCGCCGATAGCCGTCGTTGTCGCGCGCACGTGCGCGATTAGATGCAGCTCGATCGACCTAGCCGTGCGTTTCCCTAGCCTTTGCCCTTGTCGATAGAAATTGCTGGCAGGTTAAATGTCGGCAAAAGCGACGCGGGACCGCCGGCCTGTCGAGGCGTACCGCGAACGTCCCCGAATGTGCGCCTTTGTCTTGTCGATCGATCCGAGGAAAATCCGGAGGAGTGATATTCAACAAATTGGGGCTAATCATCGGCGCGATTGATATCATCGGCGCGTTAATTTTTCTGTGACACTGCGCCAAATGTCTCATTCAGTGTTTCGAATCGAACGGTATTATTCTTTGAAAAATTACTAGTCGAAATTGAGGGAGAAGAGATGACAATTAAAGTGTCGCTTAAAAGCGCGACAATCGAAAGTCGTAGAAAGTAGTCGAGATAGGAAAGTTTTCCTCTCTCCCTCTCTCTCTCTCTCTCTCTCTCTCTCTCTCTCTCTCTCTCTCTTTCTCTCTCCTTCAAACGAGAGTCGACTCCGAAGTTTTCGAGAGTCGTAATACGCGAGAGAGCCTGCGGGAGAAAAACAGGACGTTTTATTTTCACGCATGGACGACCGGCTTTGCGTGTCATTTTCTCACTCTCCGGAAAGAACGCGACTTTTGCGCGCGCGAACGCCATGACTTCTCGTTCTCTACATCCACCGTGAAATTGACTTCAAAGACTCTCCGGACGATGCGAAAAGTCCATCATTTTCTACCCCTCGCGGAAGCCGGGGCGCCAGTACACGCGCATGTACACGGTGTCCCAAACTGTCTTGTCCCGGGTCTCTCAGCTTTTTTCTAATCTGTCATTGATATTTCTTCGATTCTCTGATTGAATTAAATATAATCTATTTCTGCATGTCTATTTTTATAATTTGGAAATTAATATAAAAGTCTGACGATGCCGCAGAAGCGGCAATATAAATTTAATAACCGTACCGGTCGCAGTGAATATGAAAAATTGGAAAGGTTTCTTTGACTGTCAATTATAAAAGGGGAAACCGATTTGACAGTATTTGATATATGTTGTTTTCAAAAGTTAAAAGAAAAGATCATATTTGACTGTGTTTCAATGTGTCAACCGCGGAATGTAATTAGCAAAATAGCGCGAGACATGCTACAAATCGAGATAAAACGTGGAATTTCTAGAGCAAAGAATTTTATGTGAGATTAACTTATTACATCTCGTAAAATACCTTTATACGACGGTGCCGTGATATCGTGTCGCCCGGGGCACCTTGTATAACGCATATATATTCATATAGAAAAGGGTGCAAACGGACGAGCGGGAATGGGCGGGGCTGCAGATGCATTGCCGCGTGCATGCCGGGCTTTCTAATCAGGCATAGTACTTCTCGGAACGCGTCCGCCTATATTCAATCAGTCGAGTTATAAATTTTCCCGGTGGAAACCGTCGAATGTCCGCGCGTCCGTCCATCCGTCCGTTCGGTTCATCGAACGGAGAGTCTCATTTGCAGCTACGCGCATACGCATGTTCGGACACTTTTATCTGGCGTGTGACGTCTCTCGCTCTCGTCGCGGCGTTCCGAACGAACGCCGCAAAAAGATGCGGGACAGTCCGCCGGGTAATCGGCGTGCGAGTAATGATATACCCCGCAGGCCTCTGCAGTCTCAAGAAAAATGCGTACTCCGAGAAATACACGGGAAGATTCCTATAATTTACCGCCATCATCGAGCCGATCTTATTCCCGCGTCGCGATTTCTTTTAAAGTCATTCGCAAATCTGACCGTGTCTCGCGACGCAAGTAGCACACACTGTATAAGTGTACCGTATACGTGTTCGGAGGAACACGACGTTCGGTGGATGGCTGGATTCATTGGATATTCCAAATGCAGGACCCTCAGTTTTACGAACATTCGTTTTACGAACGTTAATAATTCTATTGCCGCGTACACGAGTACGAATGTGACAAAAAAAAAAAAAAAAAAAAAAATCGTATAAATCGAAGCAATTACCATTCGCGGGGAAGGTGGGAAACAAAAAGAGACTGCGTTTCTGAGGATGAAAACATTAAAACTGCAGAGTCAATCTAATTATTCTTTTACCTTTGTTACAAACGTAGAATGTCTGGAATTATATAGTCTTTATACTAAGCATAAACATTGTTCCGCGCCTCACACGGTTTTTCCCTCGTGCACGGCTCATCGTGTGTGTTACTCTGCTCGGGGCCCTTCATTTCATTCCACATTTTCCGAGTAATTACTGAATGACAATTGAAGGGAGTTACGGCTGTTTCATCCACGCCAGGAAAGGTGGGGCGATACGATCGAATTGTAAGACGCGCGTAGCGTTACTATTTGCACACACGACGCCGCGCTGTGTACATAATATTTCTGCGCCGCGAGCAGAGTACGTGGAACTGGCTGCATTATTCAGCGACAGTCAAAGCTTAGTTACGTGCATTATGATTGCATAACTGTAAAACGGTCGCGTTGCGCGCGCGATTCTTGGACGAAAATTCGCACGTAAAGCACGAGGCGAGGCGAGGCGAGGCGAGGCGCGACGCGGTGGCGTGGCACGCGGTGGGAAGGGGGGGGAGGGGGAGACACGTAAGTTTAATTAAATTCTACGGACGGACGCGAACGGTTAAAAAGGCGCACCGTCGTTAGCGCTCGTATAACTTCGCCGCAAAAGTATATTTCTGTGAATGTCGGCGGCGCATAAAAGAACGCTCTAGTCGGTCGATCGGTCGGTCGGTCGGTCGGTGCAACGCCTCGGTCCTTTACAACCCGAGTTGCAACCCGCGTGCATATCCGCGATGCAACGCTTCGTCCTTTCGCGGCGAACATCGGTGCGCCGTCGAGGTGAGCGCGCGGCTCGTTTTCCACCCTTAGTTATAACCGCCTATGACGTTCCCATGGCATAAACAAAGCGCAACCGCCAATTCCGAAGATGAAATATTATAAGTAATAACATATATCTATACCGGGGCAGAGAGCCGGTGCTCTCTCGCTCCGCCGTGCCTCTCGCGCCGCCTTCGAGACGAGAACGGGATAATAACACGGCACTAAACTATACCGGGGCCTCGATACACACCGTATACCTACATGTAATTGTATAATTATTATTAATGATATCGGGTCTCTTACCAGCTTAAACACGTCGGAGAGATATCCGATCGAGCGACGCTTATACTTACAGGCTAACTTATACCCGTGTATTTCCTCGCGCCTGCCTTCTCTCTCTCTCTCTCTCTCTCTCTCTCTCTCTCTCTCTCTCTCTCTCTCTCTCTCTCTCTCTCTCTCTTCCCCTCCCTCCCTCTTTTATGTGCGTGCTCCAAATGGCGGTTGTCAACCTCTTCGATTCTCGAAGAACAACTAGTGTGTCAGTTATCACTTTGTTCCGGATTAAAGAATACTTTTAAATAAACAGCGTCCTATATTGATTTCCGCAAAAATCCTGTAAAAATATTGTGGAAATTGTCCGCGTATGCATTTTGATTATGTTCATAAAATAGAATTGACAAATTTGGAAAAGCAGGAAAGAAGGAATGATAAAATTATATTCACTATATATAGAGATATGAAACGCGAGCTTTAATTTTTACCTTCATAAGCGAGATCGATGGAGCGTCGACAGACAGAAAGATTTTTTTAAATGACGGAAGTAATCAAGATTTAACAAACGTTTCGATCAAACAAATGGGGATTTATCGGGCAAGCTGTCCTCCTCTCGAGCTATCCCGAACTGACAGGCATTGAAGCGTCGAACTTGGCGAGCCGCGAAGACGTTCGGTAATTCGCAGCGTTATTTATTGCGTCGATGGTAATTTTTCGATCGAGGCAGGCGGTCGATCTATCGGACGATGATGAATAGCTCGTTGCAAGTTCGGGCTGAGAGAAACTAATGCGAGGCGGGAAATTGAGATTGTTAATCGTAAGAATGCACGATTCTTCGTGTCCTCACGAACTTATTCTTTGTCTCCCGCAAAGAAATCCAGTCTTGCGTAAGACGGTCGTTTTATTTTCAAGAAGAATGGACTCCGTTTCCGGAATAGAAAGAAGTATTCGGCCGAACGATGGCAGGACGATGTACTCCGCTGTGTGGAAGAGCTCGTGTAATGACGATTGTTATCGGTTTCGCGATACTCTTTGTTTAGCATTGGTTTACTCATCAACCGCAGTCAATCATCCTTATTGAATTCTAGAGAAAACTGAGCAGAAAAAAAACTGTTTCCAGAAAAGTGTGATTTATTTTTATCTTTACTGTATACGCACATGGAAAGGACAGTTTTGCTGACAAATCTAAAAATTTGACTAGATACAGGTCTGAAAATAATTTTGTTGGGCCTTCAAAATTATTATGTACGACATTCAAGTTGATTGTTGAAGATCAAATATTTGCTTAAGCGTCCTATATAACGAGTTTGATGATCCAACAAAATTATTTTCAAATCTATATCTGCCCAAATTTTTAAATTTGTCAGCAAATCTATTCTTTCCCTGTAAAAACAATTAAACAATGTAGATATAAAAATATCAAATAATATAAGGAAATAATAAAAAGGAAAAAGGAAAAAGACACGATGAAAAGACGCCTTTGCCTAGAGAGCTTTTCGGATGTATTCACTCGAATGCTGTCGCAGGCGATTATACGCGACTGTACGCGTTAACGACGATCCGCCGAAAGTTAGTAACGACTTGGTAACGGGTTTAGCCACGCGATCAAAGAAGAGATGAATTAATTCCCGCTTTGTAATGGCAAACATTGCCTGGACGTGTCGTGCGCGCGAGGAGGACGAAAGACGAAGAAGAGAAGACGAAGCGCGGCGGGCGAGGGAGATGAAGGACAAGGAGAAGAAGAAGTCAGACGCGCGGAATATTAAGAGCTCATTAACATAAGGGGACAGGAGCGTGCGTGTCCTCCGCGATCGTGACGGCGTTATCGATTGTCGCCATGGGTCCTAGGTACGAGCACGTTGCGCACGTTACAAACGCACCCACGAACCCACGACAATGAGGTGGACGAGGTTAAAGACACACGCGTCTTGTAGCGGCCGCTACGTGATGGGGAGAGAGAGAGAGAGAGAGAGAGAGAGAGAGAGAGAGAGAGACCGAGACCGAGAGAGAGAGAGAGAGAGAAATGTTGAGAGAATCACGCGTGAAAAAGAACGTGGACGAGAAAGGATGACGATGACGACAACGACGATCGGGCGAGGAGGATCGAGAAAGATGGGAGGGGGGGGGAAGTTCGGCGGGGAGCCCCCTGTGAGACAAGAAGTCACGGCATTGTCAACCGCGGGGCCTGTACGACGTTTACTGGTAACCGTAACTGTACACCTGCATTCCGATCTTCTGAATAATGCTGGAATAATACTCCGTGGAAAGAAAAAGGAGATACGAGCGTACCTTGGGCGGCGATGAGGAGCGTCTTCACGCGTTTACTCGCCTGCGCGTGTTCGCCTCTACGAAAAGAAATTTATGAGTAACGTCAGTACAAGAGCTATATAAAATTATTTTTCTAAAACAAAACAGTTTCAGATTATGTTATTACGCCAACGCCTGAAGTTGTCTGATGATTAAAAAAGTGCGACGTTATTTAAAACAAAAAGGTTCTTAATGAAGGGAACGTAATAGCGTGATAAAACATGAGAATTATAAATGTAAAGTTGTAAATGGAGTTACGTTAGAGTAGCTAGTAGATTAAATAATTCGCTATCTCAGTTCTCGATTTAGAAATGTGCTCGGCGAGCGGCTTGCTCGAATGTTACAATGGATTCAACGCGCCCACGTTGTTCGGTTTCCCTATCTAAGAGACTCGATCTAAGAGGTTCATATGAGACGGACAGTAGTTCGTCTCTACGAACTCACGTACCACGGAGGCATAAGGATCCAGAAGACCCAGAAGGAGGGCTCGCTCTCGCGCCGGAGAGATCGTGGCTGCATCACGTGGCGATGGCTTTCCATGGCATTCGACTAATTCCAGGCTCGAAACGTTCCATTAAAGATTCAGCATGTAATTGCGTGCGATCGTAGGAGATCACCCTCTTCGTCCTCATTCGCCCCGTCCACCTTCTTCCCTTCTTCTTCTCTCCTCTCCCCCGCCCTCCCCCTTCCTCCCCTCCCCCCTCCCCTCTGCCATCCCTTGAGCCGGACGTGCCGGAGTGCCGGACGAGGAATTATCATCGAACCGAATGATCGCGCGCGTAACCGTCGTACGTGAGGCAATCAGAGGCTCGCACGGCGGAAAATCTGTCCTAATGATTCCTCGCCCACCCCAGCCCGGTGGTCCGTCCGTCCCGATCTGTCGCTAAGAGTTGCTGTTTTAAACCCTCGCCGCACGCTCTCGGGTCTCGCACGATTTGCATCTAAATGCTAAACACACTGTCGGATCAGAATGAGTAGCGTATCAGAACGAGCGGACGGCGGCGTACCACGCCGTTTAATTCATGTTCCGCTCGTCGGAACTATTATTGCTCTGTTTAAGCGCACAAAGAAGTAATGACGAGTTCTGTATTTAAAAAGCGAAATGAGTAGTCAGTCAGGTCTAAAGAATACTGAAGTATCGTCACTTTTTAAGAAGTACCGTAAAACACGAGGAAATTTTTTTTTTTACGCTTCGTCTCTCGCTCTGTCTTATTACAAAAGAAATTGGAACGCATTAATAAAATCATATTTAGCTCGCAACATTGGCATCATTTGGCGATTACTCACATTGTGAGGCTTTATATTAATTATTACGACGGGCCGCGATGAAAATCTCGGTCGAGATTTCCGCCACTCTAACGATTTAGAGTGAATCTTCCCTCCGTCTTCCGCGCGCGCCTAGCCGTCCTCCCCGGCGAGCGAGCGAGAACGACTTTCCGAAATTCGAAATTCTCGACGAGAGCCGAGCGATAAAGCGGACCGTTTCCAGCGGGCACTTAGATACCGCAATTTGCTAGATGGTCGCCCAGGGCGACCCATCCACTCCAGCAACCTTTGCTTTGTGTCTCCGGCGGACAGGACAGCAGGGGAATTCGATTTAACTACCACGTGTCCAGAGACGCCTCGTATACGTGTGCACGTCTCTCGGTGTAGCCTCCTGATCTACAGGGTGCGTTCGAATTTCGGGAATGTCGGATTTAGGACGATCCCGGGATCCCGTTTCGAGTTCTCATTCAAGGTGCGAGGATGTCGTCTCTTCTTCTGACACGTTTCTTCGCAAATGCGATTGGTTGCTTTGTGAAAAGAGAAATTTTGATTCGGTTAAGAATTGATCGTTTCAGCCTCCGTCTGACCCCCGTGGCAACCGCGGTTTCTGAAGTTGAGGTAGTCCATCACGGGCCACCCGGTACACCGTTTCGGTGCATCGCGCCGGACAAAGGACACAGGTATGCATATGCACCGCGTCCCTCGTCTATCCGCCATGGAAATGCAATGTAATTTAATGCGGGACGTTTGACGTCGGTTCTCGATGTCTTTGCGGCCACAACATTATATGTATATATATATATATATATATATATATATATATATATATATATGTGTATGTATATGTAATGTATATACGCATATTCCGCGACATAAACGATAAAGAGGTTTCGTCCCGAGACCGCTTTTCGTTCCGCTCCTTATGGACGATTTACAAAGGGTAAAGACAGTCGAAATTACGTTCGACCGTATCGAAAAAGAGGAAACAACGCTGGAATATGAACTTAAGAGACTTTTGTGAGGGTCTGTGGAAGTATAAATAGGCCAATGAGTTTGTTAAACTCGATTTTAAATATTTTTTTGAAATTGTGATGTATAAAATTAATGTATTATAATACGAACGACAATCCAACCGACTTTTCTTCTATTGTATCTAAACGCGTTAGCAGCTGTTACCATTGTCAGTATTATCTATTCAAAGTATTTAAAACGAAGAAATTTTTTTAAAACGAAGAATATTTTTTCTTAAATATTTTTCTACATTTTTTTAAACATATAAATATTGTTTAAAGATAAGTATTTGTTCTCAAGAATATTTTAATTGTGTTTAAATAAACGATATCTTATGAAACATTGCGATTTGATCCTCGATTTTTCCAAAAAAAAAAAAAAAAATATAATAATCGGGATTACAGGATCTTCCCCGCAGGGGGAGCAAAAGATATGTGTAATCTTTTGGGGAACGATACCGAGGAGGATTCTCGCTCGTCCTCGAAGTAAGTCATCGAGCGCAAGCCGGTTACAGAATCTCCCGATTCCTTTTTGTGGCGGACGTTTTTTCCATTTCTCGCCGCCGACAAACTTATAAAATATCATCAATCTTCGACTTTTGGGACCGGCGGACGCGCGCCGCAACGTATGTTTACGGCGCATCGCGCGCGTCCGTTTAGGCATGATTTATCGCGGCGAATTATCGGAATGCCAGAAATACCGTATCATTATCCCGCGCGTTCGCGCTCTCGCTTCGTTCGCGCGCGTACGCGCAGAATTTACAACCGCAGGATATCGTGGCTCGAGCGGGCTCTCGGTCGTGACGGATTATCCTCGATCCTGCGCGCGGAGGTCGATCCTGTTCTTCAACGTTATCGTCGCGATCTGCCCCTCTCTCTCTCTCTCTCTCTCCGCGGTCCGAGATCGTCGCTCTAGAAACGCGAAACGTACACCACCATTTATCTATTTTCTTTTCAATTTTGCCTCCCCTATCTTGCGTCAATTCCCATAATACATAAACGCAAACGTAGCAAAGGTAGCTCTTGCCTCCCCTCCCTCTTTCTCTCTCTCTCTCTCTCTCTCTCTCTCTCTCTCTCTCTTTCTCTCTCTCTCTTCTCCTTTCTTTTTTAACGCGGTAATTAACCCTTTGCTCCCTCTTTGCCCGCATTCGGATCATTTGCCGCGGAACAGCCAGTCGGCCAATTATTTCTGAAGGGCGTTTAAATATTGCAGCTGGTTTCGCGGGCGGACAGCGAGCGCGCCGCGCCGCCCCGGCAAATTTACGATTTCTATAAAATTTCTAACGTTATTAGGTTGAAATTTTTACGGCCGCTTTTTTTAAAGCATCTCTTTGTGCGGCACTCTGTGCGTACGTGCACGCGTGTGTACGCCGCAAGCTCGGCCGGTCGTTACCACACTCTACCGCGAATCGCCAGGGAGACTGCCGGAGAGGGCGAACAAGGTGGGATTGGGATCGCCACAAAAGTTAATTTGCAATTTTAATATCCCACTTTTTATTCCGACAAAGTCGGTCGGCGGCCGTACGGGGATTTAATGAAACGAAGGTTACGTCGCTCGCGGGCGGCCGGAGCGCGGTGCTACATCGTGTATCGTCGTCGCAATGTCTCGTTACGGGCGGGACAATGCACCACCGGTTGACCCAGAATTCAAACTCTATTGAATTCCCGGAAATCAAAACGCGACCGCGGAAATGCGCCAACGTCCCCCCCCCCCCGATGCGGAGACTTCTGTGCGTTAATGATTAAGAACGACGCGTTCATAAAATGTGTATCGCTCGTAATTATCGATGCTATAGTTTAGACGAGGGTCACTCGGCAAGTCGTTAACTAAACATGCAGTTATTCAATTGCAGTTATAACCGTCGTAATTGTCTAGTTCGAGTCTAGTTCGAGTTATCTAACTGTAGTTATTTAACTCTAGTTTTACTCGCACCATCGAGTCCTCGCGCTTTAAAGTTTATTCCGCGTCGCGAGCAAAATTATATATTTCATCGCACGGAGCAAGTCGTTCAAGAAAGCGTTGCCGAAAAATCGGGTTAACGCGCGTTTTCTACATTCGCGGCGTGCGTGCTATCGCGAATAATGATCGGCGTTACGTCAGATCGGCAGCCAAGGTGCCTCGATTCGGAAATCGAGTCTAGGTAGGCGCGAGAAGCGGGGTCTCTTTATCGCGATGCGAGAGGACTCGATTAACCTCCTTACGTCATTTACCGAACTGTCGCGCTTACAATAGCACGGAGCCGTATTATTTATCGACTGCCATCTCTAATAGATGAGGTAATACTATAACAAGAAGCGATAAAAATTGCAACGTTTCGTCTCCGGGAGTTAATAAGAGATGAAGATTTTGTAGAACGTGCAGTTCCCTCCCTCCTCTCAATATTGTCAATTCTGACATTCAGATTTTTATTTTTCATTAGTATCAATGTTTAATCATCATAAAGGTAAATTCTTCTAAAAGCATCGTATTAATTTTAATTTTTAACCGATTGTTAATATTTGAAGAGAAGGGTGAAGCTTTACTCACATCACTATGCGATTTCGGCTTATAAATCGATCATCGACCTTTAACTTATTTACGAAAGTAAAAGAATATAAATGCAACCGCTCTAATTTTATATGTCTTCATTTATAAAAATGCATAAAAATCATAAATATAGTATAATAAAATGTATAAGAAAATAGTAAAATTTGTAATGCTTCAAGATGGCGGTTTTAATTTTAAATTCGTATGTGTCGAAATACGTCGTAAAGTCGTCCGAGGATAAGTTTCGATCATGGAATTCGGAACTGGTTCTCTGAATGAGATTTCAGATTCGTGGCAGTCGTGTGGTTTCCTCTCGAGATACCTCTTCGCCGTGGTCTCCCTCTCGGTCTCTCAACTCTCTGCTTTGGCTCCCTCGGCGGAGTATGGGCCACCTTTTCCACGGGCGCACAGTGAGCGCGCGCGCGCGCGCGCGCGTATCGATTCGTGGCCGCAGGTGAGAGACCGATGATTATATCGATCGAGTCTTAGTTCCGCGGGCGGACGGTAAGGGCGGGGAGGGAGGTAATTTCGATATTCGGCGCTTCGGTACCCGGTAGCATGATCGGCGTAGCCCTTATGCGCGCTGTTTGGACGGTGGCGGCCTCGGGGCACTGATATTACCTACCCCCGTGATCAGCGCCTACATCGAAAATCACGGCGAGCGAGCGAGAGAGCGAAAACGTGAGGGAGACGGAAGGAAAAAGAGCGAGAGCGAGAGAGAGAGAGAGAGAGGGGGATTTTATTCCTGAAACGTCGACCGTCGAAGTCGACATTTTTTGCGTCTAGCCGGTAGTAAGTGCAGGGTGTGGACCTCTTACTCGGGCGGGAGGGGGTGGGCGGCGAACAAAGGGGGATAGAATCGTGAGCTACCTATTGAGTACGCGAGCCGAGAAATTTGGAATCTCTTGCAAAAAGGAGCGAAAGACGTTAGAAATTGCACGCTTCGAATGCAAATCCGCCCTTACCATTCCCCTCCTCCTCTTTTTCTATCGCGTGTCCCCCTCTTTCTGCTAAAGCATTGGCTCCCCCTTTCATTGAGCGTTGATTCGATTTTTGGAATCTCGGGACCTCTTCCGATCTTCAAGGCCGAGAGACGCAGTCGAGAATAGATAATTCCTCTCGACGGCCTTCTCACGACTTGATCGCGCGATATATCAAGGGACGTGAATTCACGGTGATGAATATAACGTTTGGTGAAGCTGAGTCATGTGCATACCATATGTCTGCTTTGTCTGTTCGGACCCTTTGTCCTTTTTATATTAAAGATCCACATAGATACCGGTATCCATTATTAGATTACGTGTCTCGTAGGATAGGATCTGCGAGGAATTAAGCTTCCCCCTCCCGCGCCCCCATTCACAACGCCGCACCGTTGATCCGTTTTCCAACAACAAGTTTGAAAGTGCAAACCGACGTTACGCGGCGGCGGCCGGTAAACCCACCTAGCCGCATGACATCATTAACGTAACTCAACTTTTTCGCGGTACCCCGGCGATTTCATCGCCGGCCAGCCGGCGTATACAATATGAGCGCGCGATTCGGCGGAGTCAGGTGATGAGGGCGGAGAGGGGGAGAGGGGGAAGGGGGACAGGGTCGAGTGTACAAATATACGCGGTGTATATACTTCGTCCCGTATATATTCGTTCAATCGTGGGCACGCCGGGAGAGAGAGAGCAGGAGTAACGCAACAAGTGGCGGTTTTCACGGGTTTTCCCGGGGATGAAACGCGCGCGGCCGGGCCGATGTGGTGGAGAGTCCCACGCCACTTCCACTTCCAACGAAACCGCCGGCATCACCGCCACCGCGTCTCCCCTCCCCCCTCCCACCCCTCCGCCCTCCCCCCCCTCCTTCTGCCGCCATCCACGCCGCGCCGTATCCACGCCACCCCTTAACGGCCACAAAGCTCCTGTCCGGAATTTAAGGGTGGAAGCCCTTACGGCGCGGCGACGGCGGCGGCGCCGTCGGCGACGGCCTCGTCCCTTCGCCTGCGCCACGGATTGAGATAGGTCGAGCTGCCACGGTCAAGGCTCTCGACCTCTCGCGATTAGGGGCTACGGGACAGAGAGGAAAGATGGTGAGAAAAGAGAGAGAACCGCGACTGATTTTAAAGGGGTCGTACCGGATCCGTTCGCGCATCTCACCCAGCACTCGTTTCCCGTTTTCTTCCCTCGTGCCCTCGAAGCCTCGTGAAGTCGAGGGGTAATACGTTTCTTTTCGTATTTCGCATTGAATTAAAATTGACGTAGAGTTCGATAACGTTGTTGAAAGAATGATACAAAGTGACGATTCTAAGAAATTATATAAATATAATTTTTGTTTAATTATCGAATATATATATATAATTATATGATATTTTACGTCATAATATCATTTAAATTTGTCTACCTTTAAAAAAATTCTTATTTCAAATATTTTCTTAATCACATGTATCAACATCGATCGCGACATAGAATTATTTATTGCTTACGTTACGAAATATCTCTCTCTTTCTCTTTAATTATTCGAAAATTTTCTCGTCTTCTGGTACTCGGAAGACCTCTCGGGTTCTACTCGGAGTTACGCGCGATTATGGATATGAAACGTGGTTCGTTGCCAGTTATAGTTTTCTCGGACGCAGGGCAGTATACATTTCCGAGTTTAGCGCAACGCCGCTGGAAACCATTATTCGAAATCGGCCGACGCGATTGGCCGGCACGAAGGCACGGAGAGCGGTTCGCATGATTAAGATCATCCAATGATTCCTTCTCTATAATGATAGGCTCTGGCATATGTCCGCTCCCGCTACCCGGCTGGTGGGGAGGGCAGCAGAGAGCAGAGAAAGAGAGAGAGAGAGAGGCATTATGCGAGATTACTAAAAAGAATCTTATGCTAATGAAAATGACCCGTTCCTTTCCTTCTCTTCCTCTCTTTCTCCCCCCCCCCCTCCCCCCCCCCCCCGATGAGAGCGCGAGCTCTCTCGGCCGGTTGAATGTCAGGACGTCGTAATCGAACATCGACTGATCGGTGATTTTTTTTCGTTGTCGTTGTTGTCGATCATTATTGGAAACGACACGCTTCGGGCCGCGTAAATGCAAGCGTGATAAAATTGAATGTATCATAATGTGCCGCAGAGGCAAAACGTAAGGCTGTAAAATCGAATACGTTACATGATGCACGATGATATTTTAAAATCGAATACGTTGCAACATAATGGTAAAAACACGAAGGTCTGAACAACACGCAGATATAAACGTTTCGCGGAACGCAAAGTTAAAGCTGAATATGTCTGTATTTCTAAAATATAAAAGATAAAGAAAATATACGAAGCTAATTTATAAAATGGAATATATAATATTTTTTATTAAAGATAAATAGGGAGGAAGAAATATTATTTCGTGAAATAGAATGCGCCGGGCGTTGTATTACGCAAGTTTGTTGAAAATACTTTGAAATTCATAAATTGCGAAAGGAATACGGTAGCACGAACTTGAAGCGGCAGTAATCGAAAATAACGGAACATGCAAATATTACGTTCGGAAATACGAAGTTATTAATATTATCAGTATTAGTAAGTTATTACTATCCGGACGATTGCTGTGTCTAATGAAGGTTCCGCGATTTCCATCAGGGACAGGACAAGTCGTTCATCAAGGACGAGAACACGATTCCTATTCAATGTATGTATAAAGTAATAAGGGAGGACGACTGGAAGAAAAAGAGAAAGGGAGGAAGAGAATGAGAGGAGCCGCGTGACGAGGAACGAAAGAAGGAAAGGAAGAAACAGCAAACTACACGGACTCGGATAAATGGCCTTTCTTATTATTTTCATTATCGGTTATAATGAAGTATTAATGGCGAGGCAGTCGGACGAGTCGGTGGACTATGCAGGAACGGGCGGGTGTGAGGAAGGGGCGACGAGGAGGGGAGGGGAGGGGCGGGGAGGACAGGAGAAGAATGGGAGAGACGAACGACCGACGCAGGCGGACGGAGATGGACGGACGGATTGAAAAAAACCATTTAGCAACTGGCCATTATAATAATACGTGATTCGTTTATCTCGGTACAGTCGCGGCCGGACTGATTATCATTCTCCTCCTGGATCACCATGGGAGATCCTACGTCTAGAGAAAGAGAGAAAGAGAGAGAAGGAGATGATCGAGCCAAACGTCCGCTCGCTCGATCCGCGCTCGTCATTTCCGGTTTTCTAATCGTCATCCGTATCCGCTGCACGGCTGCATGCACACACCGGCACTTTTGCAAACAGACGGACGGACGTACGGACGGTCGGACGTACGGACTCGAGCACGTACGGACGATTTTGCATTTCCCCCGCGACGACGGTGCATGTAACCCGTTCGCGACCACCCATCTGGCCACGAACGGGTTACGACTTAATATTTCGTAGTATCCCAAAGAGAGATCCCTCCTTCCTCCCATCCCCTTTCTTCCCCTCACGTGCGCCTCGGTTCCGAGAGTGATCGCCTCCGAGGGGCTGGCCTCTCGCGTTCCGCGACGGTGCGAGCCCGTCGCCGTTCTTGTTCCGGACAATGAAGAAATATATAATATGTGTATATGTTACATCGCGAGAGGGGGGAAAACGGGGGAGGGGGAGAGGGAGCATGCTCGTGTCGTACCGACCGTTCCGTGCCGTGGAGCACGCTCGCGGAAGTGCGGCACACGGCTGCTTTCGCGGACTGTACGAAATAATGCAGCGGGATGGATACCTCCGCATTACAATATGAACTCGGTCCGCCTCGGTCACGTTCGCTTGACGATTGTATGCACTCGTATACGTGCGCGCGCGCGCGCGCGCGCGCGCGCGTGTGTGTGTGTGTGTGTGTGTGTGTGTGTGTGTGTGTCGTGTGCAAGCGCGTGTGCGTGTGGTCCACCTCTGGATTCCTTCCCGCCGTCCTCGCTCTCCTCTTTCTTTTTGTACTACTTTCCCTCTTATTCAACTGTGTGTGCTCTTTCTCCTCTTCTTCATCCGTACGTTTGGTTTCCATACGTCGTGAAGCGATAGAAACTCATTATGAGCATTCGCGAAAGAAAGACGAAATCGCGAACGGCGGACTTTGACGGATGCCGGGACGTGTTCGAAGGAGAATTATCGAGGAGAATCGATCGTAAAGAATATGTAAAAAAAGGATTCTTTGTTCCGAGAGATTCTGAGGAGGTGATTCTTGAATCTTGAGTCTCTCGACCGATCACGCCCAAGTTGATATTTATACGGATAGTTGATAATTATTCAATTAATGTAATTACTCCACGATTGCATCACGGTAAATATTATAACTTAAAAACGCTTGAGAAGCAACGTATAACGCCATTTTTCTCCGTGCGGCTTCGAAGCCGGTAACCAAAGCAAAATAGCCGCGCGTGAAATTATGAAGACATTAGAAAAACAATTGTTGTGAAGCGGAACAGACCGTTATCAGTAGACAGAGAAAGAACTTGACATGCTAATCAATGGCGACAGGCTGGCTAATGCCTCTTCCTCTCCGTCCGTGAATCCGCCAGAGATAGAAACGTACGTACGAGGTTTCTGCGGATTTTCCAACCCGTCGCGACGGGCGTCTTTACACGCAGGAAGAGGAAACGAGACCTTGGCCAGCCGGACAGGCATAAATTTTTCTCTTCCCCGGTGAAGTGCGTGCCTTGAAATTTACATAAGACGCACGCCGTACCGTATCATTGCGGGAGTCCGGGGCCGGCCGGGACGCATCGTTCGCTCTAATGACCGAGCGTTCAAGGATATTTACCTTTAATATTATAGAATCCCGGCCTCCTCTTTCTTTCTTTCCCGCTTTCTCTATCTCTCTCCGTCTTCCCTTCTGGCAGACCGAGCGAGCGAACGTCCACGGTTTGTTGGCCGTTTTCAATACGCGCAATTGGAAACCGCGCAATTTTCGCGGTGATTGCCGTGCGGCGACCGAGGACACGCCTTTTTAAGCAGCCGCTGCGTAAACACGCTCGTGTGTGCACGCTTATGCTTATGCGGCGGAATCGCAACGCAACGCCGCGGCACGATCGATCGACCGGCGAAGGAGGATCTCGTAAATTACCGCCGAGATACGCGTGCGCTCGTAACGAAACCGCCGTTGCTCGCTGGAAGAGAGACACTCGGTCTGTTTTTTGTAGCTGAACTAGTGTACACTCGTCGTACTTGAAATGAAGTAGATGTGTGATTCGAAGTTTGACAGAAGCGTGATAGAAAGTTTTAGCTCGGGAAACAGAAAACAAATCTACTAACAGCCTCGGGAGTTGATGGCGAGATTAAGCGGACGGATAAAATTGCTACTGTTCCACTACTATCAAAATTTGAGATGAGCCGAAGAATCTTGCCTATTAATAAATTTTAAAAGGCTGCCTCATCGTGCTAATTAACTTCAAGATTTTGCTATAAAAATATTTCATTCTAAATATTAAGAAAGAAGGATAATAGTTTGCGATTAAATTTCTGCTGAGACAATGTTGCCATTGTCGAGAAATGAATAGTCTCTAAGCATATATATATATATATATATACACACACAATATGTCTCTAAGCATATATAGTCTCTAAGCATATATATATATATATATACAACATGAACGTCATTCAGAAATGAAATTTCTATCCTTAATCTATTGTTGAATGGGAGACACAAATATGTCAAAGGTGGACGTAATAAAAATGAGTGTATTATCATAAATTAAGAATGCAGTATTATAATTGCTGCACAATAATAAAGCAAATGCACGTCTTATTCTCTAACCTTGGAGAATAGTTGTCTACAATTAGAATATTCATAAGTATCAATGCGCAAACAGATTGTCAATGTATAAATTCTATTCTGTCGATTCAATATACTATAAATCATTAAATGCGCATATGACGTATTTATGATTAATGCAGGTCATAACCCGCCGTGCGTTAAACGTAAAACAACACTTCTGCGATTATCTCAGTAAATAGCGCCGAGTAATTTCCGTCCATTAATTCGATATATAGTTTGTCCTATAATTAAAAGATATTTTAATAATGTTCTACCTGATCGATGCGTCGATTAGATTCTTTTTCGGCGGAAACTTCACACGAAATTGCCGTATCTTCTTGGAACGTTCCTCGATACAAATAACCGAAACACGTGGTTTCTTCATTGACAAATTGCAGGAGAACACACAAGACTTCCTCTGTCTTTAATTACTAACATTAAAATGTCATGTAAACCAGTTAATCGCGTTTAATTGATGAACCTGATCAGATAGAAATTAACCGTTAATTGCAGACATGTAACATTAAAAAACCAAAACGATTGTGAGATAATGGGCACCTGTTCTTTTTTTCTATAGACCCAGGTGTATGAGAGAATTTATCATTTAGAGTATTTTTCATGTAGAAAAAAATAATCAAATCGAGAAAAATATTCTCATAAACAAGAATATTATAATCTTAAAAATTTTAGTTTTAATTTGATCAAATTTGTATTGGCGCAAGTATTACTTTTGTTTAACTCAAGACTAAAAAATCTTTTATATGAAAGTTATAATATTCGTGCTGGATATGGATATTTAATCAAAAGTAAAATTTTTCAAAAATTATAACATTCTCGCTTCTCATATATGAGAACATATAGTCTTGATTTAAAACAAATTGTTTTTCTAAGCGGAATAAGTGAGACATCTCGTAAAGTCTTCAGCCGTCGCGACGTTCGACCCGTGGTTCCCGATATTCTCACAGTTATTCTTTGATGTATTATTGATCACTGCCGCGGTGACGGTGCTTTTTGCCCTTCGGCGCTTCGGAGCGGAGACGCCGCCGGCGTTTGCGCCATTTCCCCCATCTCGCCTCGTCTCATACCGAAACGCGCGGAAAATCGAAACTTGATGAAGATTTACGCGAAACGAAGACAGATCGGCTGCTACGGGAATTTAATCGCCTAATGACAGCCTGCCGCCGCTGACACCTCGTGATTGGCGGCTGTGCACTTCTTCTGCGAGTACCATTCCCTTTCTCTCTCTCTCTCTTTCTCTCTCTCTCTCTCTCTCTCTCTCTCTCTCTCTCTCTCTTCCCCCTCTTTCTCTGTTCGCTTCTCTTTCTCGCTTTCCTACCTAGTATCGCATGCTTGTAATTGCCCGGTGTTTCCGTGTCTGTTCGCGAACAGTCTGGAAAACAAATAGAAATGCTAACATCTTACTGTCACCCAGCGACTGCTAAATGCGCCAAGTGAGGTGCAACAAGAGTACTTTGACTACATAATGTTATATATTTACAGTCAGAATGTGTAAGAATAATTTCAATAAGATAAAATACTACTTTATAACTTTAATGATGGAGATATCATGATGAAAAAAATAATTTTTTTACAAATTATTTTAAATTATTGCAAGGATATCACAACCCGGAGTGGGTTTTGACTTGCTCCAGAATATGTCTCCAGTAGTCCCTGTCTCGCGATATAGAGATCTTTAAGTATCTAAAATGAGCTGTGATTTAATTAGATCTTCGAGGGCATCTCTCAGGGGCCCGATCAGTATTGTGGTTTATGCTGGCATCCTAGCGATTTGCGTTCATAAGTTTTAATTAACTTTGACAGGTTTGACATTGCTGCACCTTTGATGATCTTACGATAACGCGAAATTGAGAATCAAGGTATCAATCCTCGGTTCTGAGCGAATCTCGAGGGGGCGAGAACTAGGGACAAGAGGGTGGAAGAAAGGAAGGTCGGCAAGCACATGACATAGTTGTGGATTAAAACACGCTGGCAGCGATCCGCGCG
This sequence comes from Pogonomyrmex barbatus, assembly GCF_055798465.1. Classification (NCBI taxonomy): domain Eukaryota; kingdom Metazoa; phylum Arthropoda; class Insecta; order Hymenoptera; family Formicidae; genus Pogonomyrmex; species Pogonomyrmex barbatus. Next base: position 1,253,617 of record NW_028297107.1, on the reverse strand, counting down.
CGTGCGACCCCTCTTGCAAATAATACCGACGAATTATGTCCATAAGTCCGCGCGAATGTGCGTGACGTGTCTGGGGACGGAAAGGGTGCTGCGCCGAGGGTGACCCTCTGACAATGTCGATTCGTCCAATCGGGACGCGTCGCCAAATGGAAACCCAAAAGTTTCGCAACTCGTATCGGAAGCTCGTCCACCACGCGTGCAATGTGTGTGTGTGTGTGTGTGTGTGTGTGTGTGTGTGTGTGTGTGTGTGTGTGTGTGTGTGTGTGAGTGTGTGGTGTGGTGTGTGTGTGAGTGTGTACGATGCATATGCAGCGGTTACACGCGCAAGCGGACGCACGCCGTCCGCCGCGCGCGAAGTGTTTTGGTAATATTTACACGACAAACAATATCCCGCGGGATAGAATCGTCGGGTTTTATAATCCGCGATAGGAAAATTACGGTTCGCGCGGACGCGAAACCGCGCGGGCAACGCGCCGCGCCGATTCGATTGATACCGCGTGGAGGGAAATGAAAATGAATCTTGCGCGTGAGAATCGACTGAGTGCATTCTTAAGTGAAATCGTACCGCTTTGCGAATTCTGACCGACGGTATAATCCAGCGACGCGAGTAACGATTTTTCTATAATTCTATATGAATATTGATACAGAAGTTTATAAATTATTTTTTCAACATCGACGCGTGCATTTTGAAAACATGTGAAAAACCATGATACAATTCTATAGGTGCGAGATAACTTCTTTTTTTATAGCGCGTGTTGCCCATAAATAAAACAACGTTCTTTTTCTTTTAAAGGAAATGTTCAACTGAAACAATAGGCAGTCTTTCATAGAATATTCTACTCGCATTTTTTTTTTATAAAGGTCGTCTTTTTACCGCGGCTGACATTTAATAATGAATCTCTTTGATACATTTTGTAAACGTCTATAACTTTTATTTTTTATGTATTTGTAATTACATAATCTAGGAATTAAAATTTATTAAAGAATTAAAATGTAAAATCAATTGAGTAATTTGATTCTATCGTCTATCTTTTTTTTTTTTTCAAAATTCAATTTATCGAACATCTTTTTTTACTCTTGAAATCGAAACAGATGTCTCGATATTTTTTATCGGGAAAAAGTTATCAGTTTAAATTGGCGAGAGAATTATAATAAAAATAATAGAACAAAAAAAAGTAGGGCAATCAACGTAGAAGCCGTATACGATTTACGGAACCGCAAGCGTGAACCGTTGTACGATGCATCGTGTGCATTGTGCGTGTCCTCGTGAACGGCACATCGAATCCTCGCGAGCCGAATTTCGATAGGTGAAGAGCGGATTCGAGTGAGGGGTGCAAACACCCGGTAACCCAGTGTCGTGACCCACCACTGGAAACGCCGAAACCCTCCCGTATTTGCGATTGATTCGTTCGTCTACCCCTCGGGTTTTCATCCCTCGACGCTGTCTTTCGCTGTCTCTCTTCCTCTCTCTTTCTTTTTTTTTTCCTTTCCCCCGAATGCTATTACAGTGTCGACTGTGGAAACGGCTCGATGAAGCCGTAAAAAGTCTCCGTGTACCAGCTAAGAATTTTTATGAGACACTTGGTCTCGTTTCATTCGCGAGTAATAACTCTCCCCGACACGACAAGATGGATAAGGCCTGCTAATCGGCAGTAAAACATAATCTTTGCTTTGAACAACTATTTTTCTGATAATTTGCTATTTTTCTAGAAATCATTATACAAATCTTACAGAAGTTGAAGCGATAAAGAAAAATATTTCATTTCTTTTTATAAGAATATTAAAATTGACAATGCCGAGGCATGATAAGATGTATGATAAAAAATTAAAATTTACTCAACAGTTTTGTTGAACAAATTTAATTTACCGCGACAACAGTCCCTATTAAGTACTTACTTAATCACGTTATTTATTTACGCGCGTCACATTACGTGCGTTACATTCGTCAGAATTTTGTACGTTCAATTTGAGGCATTCAATTTTTGCGCGTTCAATTTGAGATGATCTAAGGATTGATCTAGAAAAAACGCTGCACTCCGCGATATCCCATTCAATTAGCTTCGGCGATCCATCCAAGATTGACGATGGCGCGGCACGATAAGAAAAAATAGAAACAGCCGCATTTTTCAATGCAAAATGCTGATCGCGAGCGTTCGATCTCCCGCTTACAGCGGAAGAGACTGAAAGTACGAAGGCATGTACGTACGTTTCGTATCATTTCGTATAATGAATTGGTCCTCAATTTATGGACGATTCGTAGAATCCCCTTAGCGCGCGCAGATAGAGTTACTCGCTTCGCGTAGGTGAGTTTGTTTCGATCGAGAGGAAAATAATTTAAGCATCGCGAAGCCGGTAATTAATCCGATCCGGGGGTGTGGGGGTCGCGGGAAAGGGGGCGGCCTGGGCAGGAGTCCGCCAGCGGGGCGCAGGGCGGACGGCAGAGGGACCACAGGGGCGGGAGGGGGGGGGGAAAGAGGGGGAGGGGAAACGGCCCTCGCTGGCGCCCAGATACACTTGATTAGCGTTTCATTATTATCGCACAATGAAGACACTTGGAACGCATTGCCCTTTATGATTTCCCACATGCAGAAACAATCGATGCAATGACGTGTGCGCGCACGAGCACTACTGCTATCAGATTAGAGACCGGGAACGGGAATAATTCGTCGGATCTTTGTCCCTAATCACAATTGATACACCGACGGGGCGGGTTGCACAATGGAGGCGTACCACCCGGTATATGTGTGTACATTTTACCATTCGCCGCGTGTGACACATCGGGTGTACCCTACCTGCACTCTCCCCCTGCCCTCCCTCCCTCCCTCCCTCCCTCCCTCCCTTCCTCCCTGGCTCCCCTACCTGCTCTTTCCCTCCTTCGCGCACTCGCTCGCGCGCGGCCGCCCGCGTGCACGCTTGTTTATCGCTCAAATAGCCGCCTATAGGCGTGATCCCCACACGCCGCCCGGTATATTTAGGCTTTTCGTTTAGGCACGCGCGCGCGCGGGCGCGCGCGCATATAATATAACCGCTCGATATGCATTATACACCCCCGCGCGAGTAGTGAGCCGTTCATGTATACACGTATATATATATAATTATACGAATACACAGGGATATATGTTACATATATATGTGTACATGTTCGCGCACACCGAGAGATGTTCTCTCTCTCTCTCTCTCTCTCTCTCTCTCTCTCTCTCTCTCTCTCTCTCTCTCTCTCTCTCTCTCTCTCTCGTTGCATTAACCAACCCCCGTCCTCGCCGCCCCATCGTATATTGATATCGATGGACGAGAGCTTGAAATCCATGAGCGCTTTATTACGACGAACGATATGTAAGCGGCACTCCAACGCGGAATCCTATTATTATACTGGACAATTATAATAATTATTTACCTTTCCCGTTGTAACAATTAATATCGCGGACTCTCGTGCGCGTACACGTGGGCGACCGAGCGTGCGGCGGCGCGCGCGCGCGAGAGTGAGAGAGAGAGAGAGAGAGAGAGAGAGAGAGAGAGAGAGAGAGAGCACACGCACGTATGCATTCACGCTTAGTCCGGTGCGTGTGCACGCTTCGTAAATGCTAATTTTCCGATCAGCGTGTACGTACGCGTACGTAGACGTACGTCTGTACGTGCGCGCCAATATTTACCGAGCGCTAATCACGCGACCTGCAAGACCTGTGAGTGCTTGCCCATTTGTTTAGAGGCAGTTTGGACGTTGTCGACAATTTTAATTAATATTAGCAAGGATAACGGCGATTATTATCGTCATAATGTCCGTTTACAGTTACATACCGTTACGTGCCCCTTTTTATTTCGCTATAATTGAAGATGATATTTTGAAAAAGATCAACTTTTTTATAGGAATTTTATAGGTTTTGCTAAAAATAAAGTTTTTACTAAAAATAAAAGTGTCTAAGAATTTAATTAAATACCAGATCTGAAATCAAATTCATTTATTGGACTATCAAAATTGTTATGTAAGAGCTTAAGCATGATTGAAAATTGCAGAAATGTTTGATCCTTTAACATCCATATTTTGAATATTTAACTTTTGAATATTCAAAGTGAATATTTTATTCTTATTTTTTTGATGATCCAACAAAAATATAAATTAAATTCAAATCATTAAATTCGTTTCAAATCTGTATCTAGCCAAATCTTAAAATATTTCAGCAAAATCATTTTTTTTTGTTTAATAAAATATTATGATTATACATGTCAGATCTTATTTTTCTTTTTGTCTCAATTTTCATGATTAAACATTGCCTTGAAACGATTTTAATCGCAATTGTAAGATTAAGTCAATTTTTGGAATATTTTTTAATCCTAAATTATTTTTTTTTTTTAACTTTAAATATTATTTATGCATCTATCGGCTTTGGAGAGAAATACATCGGATTGCAGCGAGTGCTACAATGGTTGATCATAGGCAGGCCGTTCGTTTATTTGTTTATTATTTGCCAGAATAATTTCGTCGCCGAGCGCGTAATAACATTGCCTGTTGTATTATCAAGGAATTTGCATTTTCGCGCGTACTAAAGAGTAATCAATTGAAGTATTGAGAACTGGAAGCGATCTCAATCACAATCGTTAAATCATTTGGCGGATAGACCATTTATCATTTGCAAGCTGTAACAGAAAACCTCCGATTCATTGACAAATTCAGAAATTTATTCTTCCTCACGCGCAATTTTCATGGCATATTTGATGCTCTCAGTAGAACAAAATTGCAAGACATATTAATTTTCAACCAATTCTCACAGTCTGACATCACGAATAAAAATTTACGAACGCGCTGAAAGATTAAATTGTGTCTCGTCGCCGAACTGAATGGCAATTTATCAATTGTTATACAAACTGAATCAACATTATCATAAGAATTTCATTCTCTTTATAAATAAGAAATTACACGGTAATTTAGTCGTATAGTCGAAAAACGGACGGAAATTCGCGCGACGGTGAAATTCGAGAGTTTCCCCGCGAATTTTCGGATTTTCGGAGAAAATCTCGACGCAAAGAAGACGGTCCGTCGCCGGTAGCACTCGCAGCAATAATCCACGAAATAACCGTGGGGGATGATTTACTGAAAAACCGGCGGCGCGTCCCGATGCCGTCAAGGGGTACGGCGGGGACGGCGGATACAAGAAGAGATGGGACAAGAGGCCGAAGGAGCAGAGGTAAGGGAAGCGGGAAATAGCCGCGCGCTGAAGCCGGCGCGTAAATAATTTCTGATATAATACGGTTAAAAATTACCAAGTTTAATATTAAATAATTCATTTTAATACTGGCTGGCGGCCGCCCCCGGGGGTGGAGACCGCCGCCGTGGAGACGACGGCGAGGGAGACGGGGTGGACGCGCGCGGGGGTGTTGGATGGCGCGGGGGACGAGGGGGGACAGGAACGTAGCTACTCGCGGGGGGGCCGACGGGGCCCGCACGCCCAGGAGGCATCTATAAATTTCTAAAGTTAATAAATACGTAATGGCCAGCCATGCTTTGTAGCCGCCCGGCGCTCTGTAGATTTTACTTTACCGTAAAGGTAGCGCCCCGTCTCGCTCTGTCTCTCCCTCCGGCTTCCCACCCCCTCCTCCCCCTCTTTCCTCCCTCGATCCTCTTTCCGTCTTCCTCGTTTCTCACCCTGAGTCGAATCTTTCGATCTCGTAAAAATTTCACGAATGAAATTTTGGCCGCGTCCGTCCGTCCCCTGAAGAATGCACTGTCTTTACTTGAGTAAACGATCCATGGAAAGAGGTTACGGCTATGGCAGTAACGCGGCAACAGCATAGACATTTCACAATTACTATACCAGACCGATATTATTCTAATGCCCGGGTTTCTAGAGTTTTTCCCGTTCGAATAATATCAATTCGAATAACATACCCGCTGATACATAATCAACTCCTCGTTAGGAAACTAAAAAATTATGTTAAATACATCAAAGTTGGTCTTTCATTCATCTTCTTTCTCGTTAACATATTTGACGATGATTTATCTATAACTATTTCCCCGCATAAATGGACGAGAAAAGATATCGGGAGCGCGACGTCGACCGAGGGAGAAAAATAGATAGCGGATGTGGTTTATTAATACTCCGAAGCCGAGCCTGATTCTTCACGAGAGCGAACGCCGTAATACCTACAACATGTAGCAATTTAAATCCGGTAAAAGTTTCACGGGGAAAGGGAGAGGTTTAAAACAAAGTGAGTCGATTGCCGTGGAAGTCACTGGAACTTGGAACCCGATCGCGAGTCGAGTCGCGCGCGCGGCAAAACGTGAAATCTCGTACGCGGGCCCTTCAGCCGGCGCGCGGCGTAGGTGGGCCCCGATAAGAATCAGGCGAGCGTGAATGACCTGACCGGGCGGGGGGGGGGGGGGAAGAGGGACATTAGTCGGGCATTATCGCATCAAGCGACGCACGGTCGAACTGCCGGAAAAGGAATGCAAGCACCGTGGCGTATGCGAACGCTCACCGGCTCACCGGCGTTGCGATGCTACTGGCGAACCCCATTGTTGTTGCACCGAGTAATATAAACAATTGGCCCTGTCCGTCTCCCGGTTTCCGGCCGTCACTCGGAAGCCCCGACATTTTTATGGATCGCGGGGGCCGGGCTTTCTCCTTCCTTGAGCCTTCTGAATATTAATGCACGAATTCCAGGTCTATGTATTATTTACGTGCATTCCCGTCCGTGGAGAACCACGCGACTAGCCTTCCTTCGGGACTTCGCGATCCCACGTGATGCAGCGCGGAAGAAAAATATCTCTCCGTAATCTCGGTAGTTTTATCAATTTTAACATGCAAATTATTTGTACATCGCGTAATATAAATGATTCGCGGATTTTGCGTACGTCTATATCATCGTATATGTCGTCGCTATATGTTTTCGCAATTGGTTACACATAATACATTCGTTTCGATCGTGAATATGCAAACGCATCGTTTAGAGCAAAGTCACCGATTGACTAAAGTCACCGGTGAAACATGGTAGTGTAAAGATAATCCATATGTAGAAAAAAATCCATGACGTGGATATTTGAGGAATTATGAGCGCGACGTGTGCGATCGATCGGACCGCGCGAGCTAAAAATACATACAATTTAGACAGTTTTAAGCACATCGAAGGGATGATTTATAGATGGGCCAGGATGATGTAAAGGCGCCTTTCGTCCCGGGGAAAGACATTCCCGTGGTGCGTTGTAACGAACATAGAATCGATACCGCGGCGATATCAAATTAATAAACGACATCTTCCACGTTGGAAATGACACCTAATCGCCGACGTCATCGTTGTCGTCGTCGTCGCCGTTCTCGAAGATACGCGAAGATACGTCGAATATTCGGCATTAAAATGAGGCTTGGGGACCTATTATTTACGGCGTCGTTTGGTGTCTTCATTCTTGTCTCGTAATTGGGTTCAATATTAATCGCGCGTTGCGTTAACGCGGTTGCGGTTTTACTTCGGCGTAAATGAGGCCGCGTTCCTTTTTATTGAGGAAAAAAAACGGGCCGGCTAACTGATTACCGTAACGGAGTTATAGAAATATTACGATCGCGAGACGATTAACGCGGCTCACATACAATGTGTGCCGCATCGCGGATCATAATACTGCAAATTTTTTCTTCACGAGAAACTTTATTAGATTCTCAAAGTTCATTTGCGAATTAAAACTAATGAAAATAAAATATAATAAAAAGAAAAAAAATTCTCGATATGATAACAATGAACGTAGTAAGGCTAATGAGAATCAGTAAACGGTGTGCAATTGTTTGGCTTTTTATCAATAAAGTAAGTTAAAATTAAACGTATGGTCGCGCCGTTCTATGTTAGTTGTCTATTAGCTAAATATAAATATATCTTATTTTTTCCCTTAAACTGGGATTTAATAATTTTAATTCGCATGCTACTCACATGGATACAATCGCGTACTTAAAAATTTGTAAAAAAGTTAAAAGTCAATAAAACCTTTCCCAAGAAGAGTAGCTCCTGGTTCTCAGACTGGAAGAAAAAAAATCCGTAACACGCGGAAAAGATAATACATCAGAGAGGCGGATTGAACACTTGTGTGCCTCGCTAGAACGAAGTGTCTTGCTATAAATTATGTTTGCGAGCTCATCGCGGAAGTAGCCTGTGATGCTCTCGAATCCTATGTAGGTCTGCCCCATTGTTAGGCGTTTCTTTCTTTCTTTTTCTCTTTTCCTCGTGGGGACGTAATCGCGATTGGTCGAACGGCCGAATACGCACAGACGCGCGCGTTGCGTATACACGTTTCTCATATATGCGTTCTGTATATGCGCGTTTACGCTCGGCCCGTTAATACAGCGCCGACAACCATAAAGCCTATCCATCTAGCGCGGCCCGACTTTTTCCCGGCGTGAAAGGAGCGTTATTAATTTCTTCGTGCGCACGGCGCATGTTAATGGAAACGCATGTTTCTCGGTAATTAATTCCCGCTCCTCCTCGGGCGGTCGCAGGTATCTATTCGAGGACACGTTCCTCGCCGCGCGCCGCGCGTGGGCAAGATCTCTCCCGGATCATCGTAGATCAAAACTCTCTGGCATCGATCCATGGGTGCGCGCGCGCGCGCGCGGGCGCGCGCGGGCGCTCGCGTCGCCGAAGGCTTCCTCGGCCTCTCTGTTAGCCTAAAATACAGAACGCTCTGGTGTACGCTTCGCCGGACACGCTGTGTAATCCATCGCGTGGATACTCGGCTCGTCTACCGGATGCGCCGGCGATTTCGCGTCCGATTCTCCAGCTGCACGAGAAGCGTTGAGAATGATAATCTAAGCCACACTTGTAACAACATGTCACAATACAGAGTTAACGTGAGTTAGTATACTCGGGTATATTATGTTAAGAGATTACTCGACGTAATGGTAACGCAACGGCACGTTGGTGCCATTAGTTAGTTAATTTAATTTGTTCAATTAAAGTAAGGCAACGTAACTTAGATTAACATAAGGTTAGTTGATTTGCTATATATTGTTAAAGTTGGCTCAAACTATTTAGTTGGATTAGTGCCGTTTAGTTATTCTAAATGTGATTTTTATTCCGATAAGATTGATAAAATATATCCATCTCGCGAAAATTCACGCGAAACTTTTAAACTGAACGCGCCCGATATATGCATTTAAATTTAGGGGAAAATTTATCTTCGGCTCGCTTTTTCCCCTTTTCTACCTGCGTAACTAATCAACTTTCTTTCCTTTCGAAGTAAAACTAATAAATTACAAATAACAAAGCTTTACATATTCGCCAAAAATTCCGCACGATCTGAAGAATGATAGTTGACCGCAGACGTACTTTTATTCTCACGAAAGTATATTTGAACTTTTAAATTAATTTCATGCCAAGCAGAGTTCGCTCGGAGCTCGCGAGAGGCGAATTTTTTTCCGGCGCGGATTTTTTTCCGGATGACGCGCGCGCGGTATTTCGCGATTAATTACCTGCCGATCTATCGAGACAGTCCGAAGCAAGCTTCGCTCCGCAGTCCTGCGGGGTTGCGTCTCTTTTCTCATCGTGTATCTCTCCGTCTCTCTTCTCTCACGCGTTCTCCGTCTCTCTCTCTCTCTCTCTCTCTCTCTCTCTCTCTCTCTCCCTCCCTCCGCCTCTCTCACGTTATCCTCTCTCTTTCTCTCTCTCCTTCTCTCGTCTACGAGTCAATCACTGGGTATACACGAAACTCGCGCACATCGCCGTGGAACAGGCCGCAGCATACATTAATCACTGATGCTAATGGTATCATAGCCAGCATAGCTGGCTCGTACTCTCCCTCGCGCGCGCGCGCGCGCGCGCCCGCTCGTTGTTCGTACGAGACAGCTACCGCCGTATATAAAACGTATATGCACACAAGCACACACGTGCAGATACACATACACGTCGTAATACTCCTGTCCGCATACATGCTCGTCGGACGCCTATCTTGATCCTTGATTCGCTCGCGCACACGCAGTCACGTAGCGCAGCTCGGGGATCCAATGGATGAACAGTTAGAATGCAGTAATACGCGAGGAAATGTATTCCACTTATTTCGCGCCGTGTGTAAGTCTCGCTATCGCGAGCAAGAAACGAATGGCCGACATCGAGGGCACACGCCGTGGAAAAACTCGGTCTCCAACAATACGGGGCGTTTCGTAAGACTCGAGACGCCACGCGCGAGACGCAATATTTCCCCGAGCGACGAATTCGCGCGGCTTCGGACTTTTGCGCGGAAATTTAAAGCGGAGGGAAAATTTTAATTATGGAACCATTTAACGTTGGGAATTATTCGTAGTTTTCATGAATGAAGCTTCGCGGATGCAAATAGATGGGGAAAATCTTATTCATTAATTAATTTTGAATGGACATTATTTTAATGAGATCCTAAGCTGAAAGTTGACGTGCCCATAAATGCATTTTCATTTGAAATTTTAGAAGTGGAATGACTTAACTTTAATTCTCCGATACTCTTTTAAGATTGTCGCGTTTATAATCTAGTCTGACAGGACTCATGCATATGCTATTCGCAAAGAACCGCGGCAACTTCTCTTAGAAAAAAAACTCGTATATTTAATATTGATGGCCCGTATTAAGGAATTAATTTCCCTATCGCAGATATTTGGATGCGTAGAGCTCTTTATCTAATCCTATATTCCTATATTCCTCGAATTATGCGCCGTATACGAATAATACGAAGATTTGATTATCGTCGTGAATTATATTATTTGCCGCATTTGGGTAAGAGAAAATGGAATCAGCACATGAGAGAGGGTTAAGAGCCTGTGTGCGAGGGGTTGAAAAATAGGGGAAATATAATTACGACCAATGCGATCCGGCTCACGCGAGAGGGAAGGCAGCTTTTGCCGCAGCGGCAGATACGCGATTATTAAACGATCGGAATGTAACGAAACGCGTCGGCCGCGAGGTCTTCGAGTGCGGATCAACGATTCGCCATGCATCATCCCTCCCTCACCCTTACCTCGCGCGCTTCTCTCGCGTATCGGCTCTAATTACATAAAAATACAGCGTTCTCTCTCTTTCTCCTCCCCTCCCCTCTCGCTCTTTCTCTTTCTTGCTCTTTTTCTTCCTCTCTCTGACGAGCGAACCTGATCGAGCGCGAGGCAAACGGGGTCGTCTGAGTAAGAACACGACACGCGTAGTCGCGCGCGGCCGTGCGTTCTCGCCGACGAGAAGGAAATAAAAAAGGAAATAAAAATCGCAAACGTGCGGAGAGAGAGAGAGAGAGAGAGAGAGAGAGAGAGAGAGAGAGAGAGAGAGAGAGAGAGAGAGAGGGAGAGAGAGGGAGAGAGAGGGCACCGTAGCATAGGATGATGAGGGAACCTGAAGAGAGACGGAGGGTATCAGTGAAGAGAACGGACGAGAGAAAGTCAGAAGGGCGAGGAGAATGGCTGGCCTCTCTCTCTCTCTCTCTCTCTCTCTCTCTCTCCCCCTTCATCTCATTCCCTCTCATTCTCTCGAGGGATGGAACGTTACTCGTTTCGAGGAGGCGGTAGGTTGGACGAGGCGATGGTGGTCACGGAGGAGGTGGAGGAGGAGGTGGAGGAGGAGGAGGAGGAGGAGGAGGTGGACGGGGTTCGTCCTATCAATCACGGTATTATTATCGAGTCCGTGATTAGCAAGGCATGCTAACGATATCTCTGGCCGGAGGCAGAGGGCAACGCTGGGCCGTTGTGCTCTTGTGTACGCACGCGTATGCACGTATGCATCGCTCGGTACGAGCGTACCGGCGTATGAGTACGTAAGTGTGTATACGCGCGTCCGCGAGTCTGGATTTCGTGTGTATGCGTATGTGAAATCGTCTATGTGCATGCACTACGTGTATGCGCGCGCGCGCGCGCGCGCACGGATCGGCGTTGCCCGCAATGCAACTGGAGTGGCCGCGATGCGATTCCGGAGTAGTACCCGGAGTGTACCGTGTGTACCGTGCCGTGATGGTAGCGGTATGGTAGGTAGCCCTGGATGGTGGTGGTGATTTCAACGACGACGATGTGGAGGAGGTTGACGCGCGCGCGCGCGCGCGCGAGTAGAGAGAGAGAGAGAGAGAGAGAGAGAGAGAGAGAGAGAGACAGAGAGAAGAGAAGAGAGGAACGGGGAAGGGGGAGGAGGGGGACACAGGTCGTGTAGCACGGGGGAGAAGGCAAATGGAGAGAACCAGCAGGAGAAGATGGAGTAGGCGGAGGTAGAGGAGGTAGTCGGTGTTGCTAGCTGCTGCTTGCCTGCCTACTGCTGGTGCTGCTGCTGCTGCTACTGCTGCTGTTGCTGCTGTCGTTGCTACTGCTGCCAGCAGCCAGCAGCAGCCACCGCTGGCTGTTTCGCCAGCCGAGAAACGAGATGTTGTACGTAGGTACGTGGATAGGTAGGTAGGTATGTAGGTAGCCTCGGCCCCTCTCGGGTTGTTCCCTCTACGCGCATTGATTCGAGGGACCAACCCTTATTCGTTACCGTGTGTCCGCAGTGAGGTCGGGGCCGGGGTCTGGCAACCTGAATTCGGCAACTTCGACTGTCGATTCACGAAATCGCGGCCTGGTTGATTTAATGCGCGAGAATTGACCCCCGGCCAAGTGTTGAAGAATTGGAATCCGGATCACGAGATGTGTCCTTCGGTATTGCGCATCCCGCTTTCAGAGCCTCGGTCTTGTGCTTCCTTTCTCATATCTTATAGCCACTCTCTGTCTCTCTCTCTCTCTCTCTCTCTCTCTCTCTCTCTCTCTCTCGATTTATACATAATCCTCTCTCTCATACTTTATAACGTCTGAAATCCAACATCGTTATACTGTGCGTTGGCTACTTCTAATCAACTTAACTTAATTTACGTTATAAAAAAAATTATTCCTGTTACGCGTCGATCCACACGTATCGCGGTTTAAATTCAACCCAGTTTATTTTAATTATTTTATTAAGATTATAATTTGAGAAAAGAGACAACGAATCTCCTTTTAATCCAGTGTTGGCGCAACGATACTTAAACGAATTCTCAATTCTTCGTTCGCAAGTAGGTATACAACTTTTAAAGGGGCAGCATATCGGCTCGACTAATCCCGAATACGATTAGTGCCTAAGTAACAATTTCGAAGGTAGGAAGTTTCCGGAAGAATCTGCAGCAAAATGGAGGACCGGCGCCGGATCAGCGCCGAGCGATGTAATACTCGTTCGTTCCGGGGGGACGAGTAGTCCCTCGGTCCTATCTCTGGCGTGCGGCCGATATTCGGGTTATACGGATCGCTCGCAATGCGATTCGCGGCTAAACGCGTTACGGGGAACGTAATTTAGTCCCGGTCGCATACCCCGTATCGCGCGCGCGCTCTCGCTCGTACCCGCTCCGCGTTCGCATGTATCTTGCACCATGCGAATGTATATATATATATATGTGTGTGTATGTGTGTGTGTGTGTGTGTGTGTGTGTGTGTGTGTGTGTGTGTTGTCGCACGTGTGGGTACAAGTGTGTATACGTGCACACGCGTGCCCCGCGTGCCACCTCGTCCCGCGGATATTCCCGTCAGCTCGCGTCCACCGCGCGCGTTTCCACGTATGTTCTTCCTCCCTCGCTCTCGTTCTACCGAATCCCTTCCACCCTCCTCGTCCTCCGTTTCCTCCTCCGTCCTCTTTTCACGCGTGGTAGATGCCTCTCCCTCTTTCTCGTTGGCTCTGTGCGAATGTGTATTTCTGTCTCTGTCTACTTCCATTCGTGTGCGCTCGTAACGCACGGTCATCGACGAATTCGCGCGGGGTTTATGCGAGGGATGGAGTGCGCGGTGGCGGTTGGACGAAGGGGTGGATTGCACGGGCGGCGAGTAATGATATTTCGCGCCCATTATGAAATATTCGAAATGATTTGCCGGGATTGTGCATTTTGATTTGACGTTCATCCGCGTAACCTAGAGCTGCTCGTGCGCGCGCGGCCGCGTGTACGTGCGCGTCTATATACACGACACACGGGGGTGAGTATAGGGGTGGCGATCTCGATGTGTCCAATCGGCCGACGTGATCGTTGGTGCACGTCGACACTTTTGTCGTAACATCGTGAAAGAATAATCTGACTCTTTGTTGTAACTTTTAGATATCGAAATGCTTCTTCTGTCACTTGTGATCTTTTCGTCGTTATAAAATGAGAGATATCGGTGTGTATGAAACTTTTTTTAAACAAATATTTTTATATTTTAACAACAAATTACAGAATATATAAATGAAATAATTGTGCAAAATTCTTATTAAATAAATTACAAGTTTTGCAAGCTGAGAGATATCTCTTGAAAATTATTAGGAATTGCTATATAAAGTTCCCATTTGTTTTGTATTTCTGTTAAGATGAAGATTTTATTTTATACATTTGTTATTTACTAAATTACTTTGTGTATAATCGATATAATTGTATAATTATTACCTTGTAATTTAATAATAGAGATAGTTAATATAGGAAAACTTATATTCTATTTATATAATAATACTTTAGCCGTATTGTTAGCATTTTAAAACTAAATTCCGCGTAATATTTTTACGTTTATCTTTTATTAAAGGCACGCAAATTTAATAAATTTTAAATAAAGATTTTGCTTTTAAAAGCGGATGATTTTTAAATAATTTATTCTGTCCTTTTTGATCAAAGATACTAAAAGGTTGGATTATGTATAAGACTGCGTTATATATGCAAGATATATATTTTTTTAAAGTACGTATTGATCCTATATTCATTTATTAAGTCTCGCAATAAGCAAAACTATATTTCTAATCATGTTCCTAATTACATTAATTATATTAGTTACATTAGTTATATTAGGGACAAACATAGCAAGCGCATGCATTGCGAACCACTCTCCGGCATTACGCCGCGTATTAATGATATATTTAATAGCTAATGATAGCGCGATGTATATTTAATAACGTAATAAACACCACGTACAATCGCGATATGATTATATTGTAACGCCCAAGTCGTAACCATAATTTAAACCGTAATTCCGACCGGAAGCGACGCTCTCTCGCTGCCGCTCTCGGAAACATTGAACCCGCTAGTCGCCCTCGCTTCAACTTTCGATTTCGAACCATCGAAAAAAATGATCATTTATAAGAAAAATTCATTTATGCTACTTCTTACATCACTCACAATAGTAGTGTCGAATTGGCTTTCATCTTCAAATATTACATCACGTAAATGGAATATAGATCCAATTTTTCGTATCTCTATTTTCCAGTTTCGCAATCTTTCTATCTTTACCCTCTTTCGTCTGTTGCGGTGCAGTGAATATCGGGACAACATATAGATGCTTTTATTCAGATACTTAACACACTGTCTGACGGCAGAAGAAATATTGCACATGAAGCAATGACGTACGACCGTGAAATCGTGCTTTCCAAATGAGCCTCTTATTACGAATTTCTCCGGCGTCTTTATTTGCCACGGAGTACACGCCAATGGCTCAGCAAATTCATGCCATTTGTTGGAGAAATTCTCTCCGTTCCATTTTCTGCGATTTAACATGTAAACCACTGCACTTTGTTTACTTTCCAAGATCGAACACGTCAGTCCCGTCGGTATAAGAATAAGGAAGGAATAGGAATGAGAATGAGGAAGGACACTTCGTTATTCAACGTTCGATATTATATAATATTAAACCGGCTCGCTGTAATACTTATAATTGGATAACCGTAATCGCGTCTCCGTCTCTGATTTTAGCTACAATAAATTGATTATATTCAAATCTGTCTTGCATTCTCTCCTATATTCTTTCCTATCCCTCCGCTACGTCACTCACGGGACGAAGCGAAAGAATAAGAAAGTACTAGCTCTATTCCTCAGACGATATCGAATATAAAATAAGAAAATTATAATTAGCGGAACGCTACGAAATGTAATAATTAGATAACTGTAACGACGAGTGTTTGAATCTTTCTCGACTCGAAAATCGAATGGATCTGTCAAGAAAGTCGGAAATTGAAATAAGCGCGTAACTCTCGATACACGCCAACATCAGAGCGGAGGGATTAAAATAATCCGTGTCTGAACCAGTACGCGTTGTTAACACCTGTCGACGAACGGGAAGGAATAAGATAGCGAATGGTCGACTAATTTTCGGTACGGTTTGTCAGAATTTGCAGCCACCGGCGACGGGATGAGGGAGGGAGGGAGGGAGGGAGGGGGGCGCGAAGCGGCGCGGCGCGGCGCGGCGCGGCGGGTGTTATAGAGAGGCGGAGGAGGAAAGGGGGTGGTTGGTTTAAATTCTCTTCCGTCACCGCAAACATGCATATAACGCAGCCGGGCGGTGCGTGTAAACGTGTAAACGTCGGACGGTGCCAACCGCTAAATACAAAAATCCCCAACCACCTGTGAAGCCGGCCGACATCGCCGATGTGCGTGTATGCGCGCGTATACGTGTGTACACGTTTTCAAGTTAATTACAGCATAATTGCGGTCGACATTTTGTTGTTCGTCGCAGTCATCGACCGCCGGCCCGCCGCCGAAAGCGGATCGCGCCGCGAATTCTTGCGATGTCGCGCGAGCTTTTCCTCGCCGCGGCTCCCGATTTCCGTCGCTGTCGCGGTCGCGACCGTTATTTTTACGGCTCGAGTCCGCGGTTCACGCGATCCTATCTCGATCGATTTGCAGGGTAAGTTAACTTATATACTTTGGAGTATTCGATGTCGGATATTTAAAGAAAAACACACGTCCTCTTACTAAATTTTCCTTCATTCTAAATTTGTCGGGAGTCCGTTGCTGAGATTAACTTGCACTTCCGTACCTTTACCCATAGTTTGGAGTGACAATCGAAAGACCACCGTGTATCCGCGTAGCTTCATGTTTATTCATCTGTAAGGATTCTTAATCGACCGTGAAATATGCGTTTGCTAACTCGCTTCTCTTTCCCGAAGTCGCATATTGTGTGTAATGAGCTCGAAGGGTTCGCATTTCGAGGGAGGAATTCGTCTCAGCCTCGGAAAATAATGGTTCTTGTTCGGCGAAACACTCGATGGTGGCACTCGTATCGTGCAAGGCGCAACTTCGAGCCGCGAGACAAAAACACGCGAAACGCAATCGCAGAAAGGAGCAACGCGCGGCGGTGGCGAGAGCGGAGGGAGCGGCGAGAGGGAGGATGGAAAAGACAGAGGGGCGGAAACGCGGAGATGTGGACGGGGCACAAAAGCGCGAGATATTCAACCCTATCGGAGCGTATATATAGCCTGGCGGGGCGGCCCTCCCAACCCCCATAAATTGATGCCAATGTACCTACGCGGCCCCGGCGCGTTATACGTCTGAATATTACGCACACTCGGCCCCCCCTTCTCCTCCTCCTCCTCCTCTTCCTCCTCCTCCTCCTCCTCCACTTCCTCCTCCTCCCTCGGTCGGCAGGGGGAAAACGGTAGAAAGGGGAGCAATGCGAGGGGTAGCGGCACTGAGGGGGGTGGCAGAGAGAGGCGGCCGCGTACCTACACGAGCCGCACCACCACGCCTCGGTTATGCCGTATAGAACACAATTAAGTAAATGAGCACGGGTTGCGCCCGCTATAGATACCCTCTATTATGTGTATTGATCTCTAGCGCGGACTCCAGTTACACGTAATACGTGTTTTGTCGTTTGTGCGTTCGTACGTGGCGGCCGAGCGTATGCATGCGAGCGCGTGCAAGTGCACGGAATAGATATGGCGACGAGGGCCAGAGAGGGAGAGAGAGAGAGAGAGAGAGAGAGAGAGAGAGAGAGAGAGAGAGAGAGAGAGAATCTGCAGGGATGAGGCGAGAGTGGAAGAGCGAGAAAGAGGGTGGAAACACATGATGGAAGGAGAGAGGAATAGATATCCGGATGCGAGAGCACTGTCCCGATGATATTCCTCAGTCGAATTCTCGCTAATGAAAAGTCTACGAAATAGGGCGAGTCTCGCGTGCCACTGAAGCAAAGAAGAAGCGCGCGGACGGCTCCATCGGTTTAATGATTATCATCATTTAGCCGGGGGGAAAGCCGGACGAGCCGGTGGAATTTTTTAAAGCGCGTTCCGAGTCGGCGATTTGATGGGAATTGGGTATCATAAGGCAATACACACGTCTAGAGCGAACGAATCCCGAACGAGAAGGGCGGATTATATATCGAGAAATATTCGCGTCGAAATGGAGATGATCTCAAAGATGAGTATTTCTATAAAAAAAGCTCGAGGGAGACATCGGAGAGAGAATCGGTATTTTACTTGATTGCACAAGTAACTGGATACATCATTTATAATTTCCTCGAATGACTGTTAACATTATACGATACATTTAACAATGATGGAAAATAAAATTTATTCTTCAAGGGAATAAAATTACAAATTGTTTTTTAAATTGTTCTATTACAATTATTAGCAATCATCATATCCAATTAGCTAATCGAATATTCTTATATATTATAACGTAATTTGTATCGCATCATGTGTATCGCATGTGTATCGTATATGTATTTATACGATAAGAGAAAAAAATTTCTTCATCGTCCCTCAGACCACGGTGATACTCCTTGTCATTCGATGCTCCTGAGAAGGCGTTTCTGTCGCGTGCGTTAACCCGTAGCCGCACTCAAGCACATCTAGAAACACGCGCCTCTTGTACGCACGTTGGACAAATATGCCTCGTTACATAAAAGTTATGGCCTCATTGTATTAAAATTACGTCGAAAAGAAGTTCCTAAAAAAATGTGGGCGCGTTTCACTGGGAGAGAGGGGGTGGGTGCTGCAATTAAAAAACTCCCAGGACTCTTTTCTAGCCTGTACTCGGCGAATTCCTAGAATTCACGCGAATCGGCAGTAGTTTCGCGCTATACATTTTCCGGTTTTAACAACCGGGATATTATTTCCCGCCGTGCGCGTTGCAATCTTCGCTCCAAGTTCCTCATGATATTTAATCAGGCGGACGCCGCAGCGCGCGATCTCTGCCTTCTGCCGCTCCCTTTCTCCGTCTCGTCTTGCGTTTCCCTTTCTTCCCTTTCTTTTTTCTCTTTCTTTTCGAGGGAAGAGCTTTTTCCTGAGCGGTCGCTCCGCAAAAATTTTCCCCCGAGCGCGAATAATAAATTCCGTTTTACGAGGCGCTCTTAATTCAAGTGGAAATCGTTGTAGTTACGTGTTATCGCTGTCTTTGTCCTCCTCCCTCGCCTTCTCCTCCACCCTTTCCTGCTCCTTCTTCTCCTCCTCCTTCTTCTCCCGCGACCGCGGCTCGTTCCCTCGTTCTTTCTTCAACTATAGCAAGTAGGTTGCCACGACTTATGTGTATTTACTGCGGTCCGCCAGCACACAGGAAACGGAAAGATAGTTATCTGACAGACGAGAGAGACGGGGAGAGATAGAGAGAAAGAAAGAGGGAGGAGGGTGAGAGGAACGGGGAAAGAGAACGGGCAGAGAGAACGCGTATAGAGGTGGCCAGGTAGATGCCATAGTTATTTATTTTCCCGCGGCTGATTATAATATTACGCAAGCCGGCGGTATACGCTCGCGTAATGCGGATGCAAATGCGACAGAGACGAGTTATATCGAGTCGACTCGGCGAAATCTTCGGCCCGGAGCCGTATTTTATTCATACGCCGCGCGCGCGCGCACCTGCAAGCGCGAAACGCGAGGCTGTGGACTCTCCGTCCACAGCGCGTTTATGGATATTCGTATATACGCGCGCGCGCATTATTGAGTGCACGTTGCGTGTCATCGTAAAAGAAAAGACGTCGATTGTGCGAGGATGCGAGGACGTCCGATTAACGCGCCAGTGTATTCGCGTGCGACATACTCGCGACGCGAATTTCGAATTTTTTTAGCACGTTTAGGGGATGTCGGAAATAATTGTGGGCACGCGCGTTCCCCTCCTCCCCTCCTCCCCTCCTCCCCCCCCCCCCGCGAGTTTTGGATTTATCGAGAAAGTTGCCATTAATTAAAATATATTCCGGTCTTCGGCAAAACGCGCGTACAACAAAACAATCTTTAATCTGGCGAATAAACACATTATTCTTACTTGCATTACTTACGAGCGACGCGACGAGCGATGCAATCGTCGCGCACTGCTTATTCCTGGCGCGTATGCGCCGAGCGTGGACGCGCACATACACACGCACGCACGCACGCACGCATGCACGCACGCACGCACGCACGCACGCACGCACGCACGCACGCACGCACGCACGCATGCACGCATGCACGCGTACGCAAGGTACCCTTATATAATCGTACAGCAAAGGCACGTGAACACGATGACACGGACGAGAGAAAAGGAGAGAGAAGAGAGAGAGAGAGAGAGAGAGAGAGAGAGAGAGAGAGAGAGAGAGAGAGAGAGAGAGAGATTTCCCTCCGCGTGCTGTGTTTCGCGCATAACGACATATTATTTATATAAGCGACGTTGTCTCGACAAATCGTTCTACTCTCGCAAATTACCCGGAATATAGACGGGCGCAAGTAATAGCCATCCAGCGTAGTAGGAATGGGACTCGCGGCAAAATTTCGCATGGTATTTTCAGTAAATTCACGTGGATTTCGACGCAACTTAGTATCCGCCAAATTATAGAGACTCCAAAAGCAACAAACATAGCGGAGAATGCAAGATATTTGCACGAGAGGGATAAATGGGAAAGATTACAATACGACGAAATTTTTCCTAGAAGAAGCTAAAATTAATGCCATACGGATTTAAAATTTAAACGAAGGATCTTAAAATATGCATATTTAACCGTTATAGTTTATTTTTTTAAAACTTCTCGCTGTTTTGCTTCTCTGTAGTTGATTCTCCAATTGCAGTGAACAACGAATCTGACTATTTTGGAGAAAAATATCTTACGGGCCGAAAATAAAATTGGTCCGAAGTTTGTTCGCGGTCCGCGTATAACATATGAAAGAAGCGAGAACGCGTAAAAATATCCCGATTACATTGCTAAATTCTTTAGAGCAAGTAAAAAAAGTAAGATTCAGCGATGCGAAAGAGAGACGGATAGGTAGATAGATAGACAGATAGGGCGGATAGCGGTTTATTATGTTCCAGGTGGGAACCCACGAGAACAATATGCTCGGAATATACACGTAAGTGGTGTAAAATGACGGGCCGGAAAATTCGAAAACAACGGGAATGCAAATATAGAAAGACACCGAATCCAATTTGGCGACGATGCAATTAAGATGCGGAAAACAAATGAACGCAAGTAACGGCCGCGCATAAAAAAGGAGGGAAAGAAGGCGAATTTTATTACAGATGCAGGGAGCGAGAGGGGAAGGAAATGCAATAGAGAGAGAGAGAGAGAGAAAGAAGTTTATTTAACAGAAAATACAGATAGAAAGAGAGAGAGAGAGAGAGAGAGAGAGAGAGAGAGAGAGAAGAAAAAAGAGAAGATAAGAGGTGGGAGAATAGAAAGCAGCGCGAAACGCATGAACGGAGACGGCGGCCGAGCGCGTTTTAAGCGTCGTCGATCAATTAAATCCTTAATAAAAAGACTTCGTAACCAGATTTCGCTTACGAGATAATAATGCGCATTACGGCAGCTACAATGCGTGAGACGACTAGCGCGCGCGGGCGCGCGTCACTCACACACACACACACACACACACACACACACACACACACACACACACACACACACACACACACATACAAGCGTTATGCACGTGCGTGCACAGGTGTCCCGGCCGGAAGCGCGCGCGACCTCGTGCCGGCGTAACGTTATTTTCTAATTTCCCATTCATGGGCTACCGTTTAGTTTCGATTTGCCGCTTCGTTACGACGCCCGGAGATTTACACGGTCAGATAGGATTGTTGCATGCCACTCCGCTTACCCTGCGTCTCTCCTCTTCCTAACCGCGTTTTATATAACCATCTTTCGTCACCGCGCGCGCGATCCCCCCTCCCCTGGATATCTCGCTTCACGATAATCTTTTCTTTCTGCCTTTTTCTCTGCGTTTCTTTCTTTTTTTCCCTCCTCTCCTCGCGCTCGCGTCTCCTCTCCTTCTCTCCCCTTCCCCCCCCTCTCTCTCTCTCTCTGTCTCTCTCTTTATTCGTCCATGGTCTTTCCTGGAAGATAATGCTCGGCCGCGCACTTTGCATTTCAAATGCGAGAGAGCCGGACGGACTCGGGGATCGATCGCGAATCGCGAGCGTACCGAGCTAACAACGCTAAAAGGGAATAATTTCGACGGCGATACCGGGCGATTAGGCTAGCGGCGATAGGCGCAGCGCGGAACGCGGGAACGTTGCACTTTGTACCGCAACACACGTCGTGGCATCCGAAGATGAGGAAAAGAGGTCCGTGGGTCTTATAATTAATTAATTTCCGAGGAGAGAGGGAGGGAGGGAGGGAGGGAGGGAGAGAGCGCATTACGGTTACTTTTTCTCTCTAAAAATGGAAAGTATCTTCTCATGAATATAAATGATTATTACAACAAAATTATTATAACGGAAACTCGCTTTCCTTAGATACTTAATTTTTAACGTCGGCGACCGACCTCTCGAGAATCTTCTGGGATCCAGCCCTGATATAATTTAAAGTACGGAACGCGCTCGCGTTAATTTAAAATAACGAGCCGCGGAAATCTGCATCGCGACGTCTGCGACTTGGTGACACGGCGCATTTTTCGCAAAAACGATTCACGCTTCGTCCGAGTGTCCGACCGACGACCGCCAATCTTTCGCCACCGGGTTTTATTGGGGCTCGATAAGGACGATAAGGGAGAAAAATTTTATCGCGTCTCTGGCGACCACGAAACGAACGGAGAGAAAGAAGAGCGCGGAAAGACGGAACGAAGGGGTTATACAGGGTGCGCTTAAAAGGAGCAGAAATTTTTCGACTAAAAATGGTTCGATCACGTATGTAAAACTGATTAAGAAAAAGTCAATTTTGAGACAAAACAGAAAATACTACCGAGAAGTGTCTATTATCTTCGTGACATTTTTTCACGGTAACTACAAATAGCTATCTTCTTAAAAAAAAAAACCTATCATTTTTCTATTATTGAAATTTACTTTTTCTTATCTTTCGGGTAAATTTTCGGATTTTTTTATATACTACTTGACTTAATATTTAAACGTGTAACGCGTTAATGTACGATAATATATATGGTACAATTACGCAGTTTGCACAATGAATCATTTAATGTTGGAACTTATAATTTTTTATCGAATTAGACCTGTACGCGAGAGAATATAAATACACGAGAAATCGTATATTTTACAGTTAATCTCTACTCACTCTAACTCTCGTTCGAAAAAAGAATTCAACGTTCATCAATTTTCGGGATACTCGACATTAGAAATTGGAAAAAGCCGCTCAAATTTTTGCCAAGCAAAAGTCCCTCGCAAACGGTAATATCGAGAGTTCCACCTTTTCAGGCGCACCCTGTATATATTTGTCGAGAGCAGGAGGAGGTGGGGAATGAAGACTGGCGGAAAGGGGGGAGGGAGGGAGCAAGGCAGGGAAAAATGGAGAAAAAGGTCGAGAGCGTGGTACGCCGTGCCCAACGAGTAATAAGTTAGTAATAATATTTTCACAATATCTCTCCTGGATTGGATGTTATTTCATTATATTTTATTGCCTCTTACTATTACTCTTGCCAGTGCGGAAACCTCCCTCGGTCCCCGCTCACTCCATACCCTCCGCCACCCACTCGCCACCCTTCTGGCCCCCTTTCGTCCTCCCCCCCCTCCCCTCGACCACCGCCGGCGTCCCGCTCTGTTTTATTATCTCGAGCCTCTCTCCGCACTGAGGGAATTCACTCGCGGAACTCATTATTGAGGGGTTTATTCTGCTGTAACCGTTGCTCTCGCCATTCGCTTGTCCCCTTCTTTCTTCTTCTTCCCGTTCGTCTCCTCCTTCGTTTTCGGTCGTGTCAAACGCTTGCGAGGGCTGTCAACGAGGCGTTTATGTTTTCCAAATGTTCTATCATTCCTCTTATTTACGCGTAAATTATAAATAAATATAAATATATAAACATGTGTGTGTGTGGGGGGGGGAGGGGATGTTGTGTGTGGATGTGTATATGAAAAGAGAAAGCGTCGTAATGTAAAAGATATTAAAAAAGGTATTAAAAAAAGCTGGACTCGCGTCGTTGTTCCTCATGTGAGAATAAAAGACATGAGCTACGATGGGTGAGATCACCCGGCCCTCTGCACAAGTGGGAAAAGTCGAGTGGGAAAAGTCAGCCGACCGATAAATCATTCTTTTACTTTGCCGTCCGTGCAATCTTCGCCACCGCACCGCACGTATTTCTGCGGATTAACGTGTCTCGGAGGGAACGCGAAGGGTGGCTTGTATACATAGATAGAAGCCACTTTCAATCTTTAACCTTTTTAGTTACAAATGCCACATGTACGTATACATATGTCCGACAAGAAACTTTACGAAAGAGCAAGTAGAAGTTGAAAGAGAGATATCGAATATTAATAGCGAAAAAAGCGGTAAGCTACAAATATCGCTGTTACGTAATCCCTTCGAATAATTATTGATTTATATAATTTCCATAAGCGCGTGACCTCGTTAAGATTTTTCTAGATTATTCATCAGTTCATTTGCCTTCGAGCTTAATCTAGTCTGCGAAGCTGTCTATCTCTCTCTCTCTCTCTCTCTCTCTCTCTCTCTCTCTCTCGCTCTCGCTCTCTCGTTGCTCACTTTTCTCAATCGCGCCCCCTTTTTTTCCTCTGTTTCGTGACAGGCTGGAGGACCGCAGGGAAACGTCGACGCACGCGGATGGACTTCGACGAGAGCAATGCACCTTGCATGGAAAAAGCGCAGCCTTTACTGTGAGCGGTATCGACAGCGTACGAAGACATGTAACGTACAGGTGAGTTGTACCACTCGGGCATTACACGGGCGGGCGCACGTTGCAATTTCATGCGGAAAGTTTCGCCTTGATTCCACCTACTCCGTAACGAGCGGCCGCGGCGTACCCCCTCATCGCTGGCTTCGATTTTCTCCTCCGCTTAAGGAAGCTCCGTTTTGAAAGCGAGAAACGACTCGCGTTACATGGACGAACAATGCCGACGAGGGAAGCAAAAAAAAAGGAGCACGCTCGATATATTGTACAGGGTGTCCCGGATATGTACTCTTTCCTGTCTAGGCGCAATTGTATTCCGAATTTAAAGTTAGTTTAGCTTTTAATAGTATTACGGAAACTGTTATCCCGTTTACTACGTTTTATAATATTTTAATATTTTTTTATCAAATATCTTAGCGATTGCGCACCGCGAATTATTCTATCGAGGTAAAATTGGTTTAAAATTAATAGAGAGAGAGAGAGAGAAAGAGAGAGAAAAAAATGTGTCATTTCTCGTGTAGTTTTCCGAGTATATCATTTTTTCCAAGTATATTCTTAACAAATTTATTCTTTAAATATTTTTCACCATTAGGCACGCCCGGTGATAATCTCACTCTCTATACGTCCCGAGACAAATATAATTTGCGAAAGTTATCATTCTTGAAATATCATGCAAGTCATCACATTTATCGTTATCATACTCTTATCTCGTAGATAAAATTCTCATTATATATTTATACCCACGAAGACATATAAGGTGACTTGAGAGCTACAAGAGATCCAACTTTGTGTGGTTCTATTCGCGGTTCACGGGAGAAATGGCGAACACCCTGTATAAATATCGGCGTGAGCGTCGCGCGTATTTGCGCGATATATTGCTCGTCGCGGCAGTCATGTGCACAAACTCGGCGACAGAAATAGCGAGTGTTGTCATCGAGAAATTGCGGCGGCCGATCATAAAAGTATTACATCAGCGGTCTGTAATGCTGCGCTCGCGCTCGTTCGTGCGCGCGCGCGTATATTATATGCGTTATTGCTGCAACGAAGCGCAGTGACACAATGTCGATTTGTCGCGACGACGATGCGATCAAACGTGTACGGCGCACACGTCGTCCGCGAAGCGAAGCGTAATCACCTAAATAACCACCGATGACTGTCGCTCTGCTTCTCTTTCTCTCTCTCTCTCTCTCTTTCGCTCTTTCTCTCTTCGCGCTCTTTCCGTCGTGAAAACGCGTCAAGGCTTGAGACGACAAAATGCACCGTTGTATTTCGATCGGCGTGATTGCCGGCTATCGAGAGAGAGAGAGAGAGAGAGAGAGAGAGAGAGAGAGATTTCTCTTAGAATCTGTCTGTCTATCTGCCTGTCGCAATCTATGTCAGCAGCGAGCGTCGCAGGAGAATTCGAGGATTCTCCGAAGATACAGTTGACTTAAATTCGTTAAAACCGAGTCGGGGCTCGATAGAAGATTCGCTCGTAGAACCTTAGCTTTTTCTTACATTTACATGAATCAATCGAGTTAGTCACGTTAGTATGTCATGGCTAATTAGTGACATTTACTAATACACCTCGACAATTATCTCCCAGGCTTCGTCTCGCGTGATGTAACTGAAATATATCGCGATAACGCCTCAGGGCGTGTGATTCGCCGCTTGTGATTCACGCACAGATTTTCGGGATAGCTCGAGATTAACGACATGCACAACAAATGTCCACGCTTTGTCCTCCTATTTCGCAAAGGCCGAGTAAGAGACTTGCTCGGAAGAGGAAATAACGGGCTCGCACGAACGACGAACCCGGGCGGGCCATGTATTAATATAAGCTTGGCGTGACTAATACAACAATTTATCCAGCCGCGGGCATTTAAATAGTTATGACCTAGGTCGCCGGCAACGAGGCGACGAGCGGCGATTTCGTCACGCGCTAACTCGCGCGAATTGAATTCGCCTCGGCGCTTTCGTGAATTAACTCCCTCGTGTCGCCCACGCGCCCCTCACCGATCGTCGCCTGTCGTCCCTGTTTCTCTCCCCTCCCTCTCTCTCTCTCTCTCTCTCTCTCTCTCTCTCTCTCTCTCTCTCTCTCTCTCTCTTTCTTTTTTTCCTCGGTTCAATTCTTCTTTGCAATCGCTCGTCAAACAGCCAACGGTACGATTTTACGAGAAGCATCATAAAGCGACGGCGGAGTCAGCTCGGCTACATTCCTAATCCAATAATTATGATAATATGGCGGCAGACTAAATAAGATTGGAGCGCAATAGAGTTAAAATTATTACGAACCGTTCGCATAACATCAGTTGGATTTAACTAGGATTTAACTGATTATCCGTAGACAAAATTAGAAAATGAGAGATGGAATTAACTACATCTCAGTTAA
Organism: Pogonomyrmex barbatus; assembly: GCF_055798465.1. Lineage (NCBI taxonomy): Eukaryota > Metazoa > Arthropoda > Insecta > Hymenoptera > Formicidae > Pogonomyrmex > Pogonomyrmex barbatus. The sequence continues at coordinate 1,226,529 of NW_028297107.1, read as the reverse complement.
CTAATTCAGTATTTATGGAAATTGCTTTATATAATATTTACATGTTTAACAAAAGATGAGTCAAGATTCGTTATTATTTCTCGTTAGATGATTTCTGTTCCCGTGTGTCGATTATAAAAAGCGACGGAATTTTTTATGAACGATTAAAAATTTGATTCGTCATTATTTCGTTATTTTTCGGTGTCCTACCGACGGAAAGGAGCCCATAGCGGGGACTGCGCCCTTCTGTTTTGCGTTCTGTCCGTAGGGTGCCCGCGGGTGTCCACCCTCGAAGCAGGACATTCAGCACTCCGCATACACAGCCCTTTTTTTAATTGTTATATTTATAAGGGGTCGTCTCGATGCCGCACACATGGCGGTTCCTCAGCTCCGGGGCTGGAGAACTCGGTTGTTTTTTCGGACATAGGTATTGGACGGACGTGCCCTTCTTTTCATTCTTCTCCCCTTTCTTTCGTAAATCGATACTCATTCACTGAGGCTTGGACTCTTCACACACAATTCGACAAGGGTGGACTACATGTATATATATTAATAAGGACGAAAGCAGCTACTGGAATATTTCAAATTTAATATTCATTTATAAGAAAACTATTTTCGACAAAGAAAAATGAAAATTATTAATAAGTTTATATTAATAAAATAAGATAGAAGCTCTGGTCTTAATTGCTTAGTAAAGACGATAATACAATTATAATAAAACTATAATTATGTTTTCTATTTCAACATTGTATTATCGAGGAAGAGATATTTCACAAAGCTTCAAATGTTTAACTCTCTTAATTTATTAAAAAATTGCTAATATGAAAATTGATAAAGGTTTCACGTTAATATTTTTAATTTAAACGGAACATCTGTCGATGAAAGAAATATGAAATATCTCGACGATAATTTAGAACTTCTCCTCGGCTTCCCCGTGTCACTCTTGACGAGCGATCACGACGTTCGCATACGCGATATCTCGCGATAGTGTGCGAACCGTACTATCGTCCATACGTCCGTACTGTCCGGTCAACGCATCCGGTCAAGCGGTAGCAGGAGACTACGCGGCGATGCTGGTGAAACGCGCTGGGAAGATCGCGCGGATAGACGAAGCGAGCGGCGAAGGAGGGAGAGGCGCGGCAAGGGGAGAGGAAGGAACGGGCGGATGGGGCGAATATTGGACAACTAATTACCTAATCACTCATTATCCACCGCGGACTCCGGGCGCCGGTAGTTCGGCGCGCCAGGTACGTAGATAGAGGTGGAACGGGCTTGCCCGGAGGGCCATTGTGATACACGAAGCAGAATCATGCACGATCGTATATTATCGATGAGAGGACGGGGGATAGGAGAGGACGGTGGAATGGCAGCGGCCATCCCTAAAATCCTTCCCCCCCGCGCGCACCCCCCCCCTCCCTCCCCTCTCCACCCCTCGTGTCCCCCGCGCTGCACGAGAGTGTACCGTGGGCTCGTGCGCGTTTAACGTTAGCACGGAATCGGAGCCAATGACGGGGCGGAATCGCGATGCGGAAACGACGCTTCCTTTCTCGCACCTCGCACGAGCCTGCTGCCCCGACATTACCCAGAGTTCTCTCCCCCGTCCCCCTCTCCCATCCTCCACGTCGCGCCCTCGACGCTCACATCGCTTCGATTCGCCTCCCTCGCTCCGAATTTCTCTCGTCTCTCTCTCTCTCTCTCTCTCTCTCTCTCTCTCGCTCTTCCTTGCTCTTTCCCCGTCGTCTTTGATTATACCGCTATTTTCGACTACAGGTGACGTCCGGAATAGATAACGGTTATCATTAATGCATCGCGAGCCGCTTCTAATACGGTTTCGATAGTCTGCTACCGCCCATTGCGCCGTACTCTCGGCAATGTTTCGGAAGTATCCGGAGAAGGCAGGACACGATTTTTAGCTCCTTCAATTATGATCGATTAGAAATGTCAGGTGAATTAAAATTCCAGGGCGATAAAATTTTCCTTTTTCACGTTATCACTTAGCTTTGCCTCAACGAAGCTGTAATTTGGACATTGTTCGCAGAGATGATTAATGCTGGAAATTAAAAAGCGCTGAAAGACACCCAATCGAATTTTCTCTAAGGAAACCATTCGAGAAATTTCGAAAGATCGTTGGAACGGAAAGGAGGAAGAGAAACGCGACACGTATGTAGAAATTTATCAATATGACTCGTATTTCTGACGACGCGTTCCGTATATTTCCACGGCTGTCATATTGGGAAAGTAATAGCTCTTCGTTAAAAATTCAACTCTCCCCCTTCCTCCCATTTCCCCCTTGTCTCTGATGTCCGTCTCAAAAATAGCCGACTCGTTTTGAATCCGTGTCTTTTTTTCACGTCGTTTTTAATTCGATATAACGTAACGACTCGCCGATCTGCGATGATTGTCACAAAGTTGCTTTAAAACGTTTATAACAAGTCATTTAGATCAGCAGCTATCCCTGTCACGAGGAAGATATTAATCGCCCACTGAACACGTTTCGTGCAGATGTATATAACCGCGGAACCGAAATATATATCCTACTTGCAGCATTTTACACCACTTCGAGCATTAATAAGAAATAAAAATATTCTCCCTCGAATATCCTGGCTAAACTTGGACAACATAACTATGGTTTAATCAGGATTTCATTGAAGAATGATTGTTTTCGAACACATTTTCGAATAATCTTTTTTTTTTAACCGCTCTCCCATTTTCGTTTTAAATATTCGTTTTTGTCAAAATTTTTATACCCTTCAATACGTTAGATTTGAGTTACTTTGCGCAGATAGAATTTTAATTTCAATTCTTCGCTTTTTAAAAAAATATAAGAAAACGATACCTGTCGCGATAAGTCAGTCAATATTTAAAAAAAAGGTGAAATAAATTTATCACGATCATGTAAATAAATTACATAAAATCCTGTATACGCTATTGTCTTTATTTAATTTGTTGTCCATCTTTGAAAAAATTCTTCAGTGGCGCAGTGGTCCGAAGGAGTCTCCGAAAGACGCCAAAGGTACGCTCGTACCGGCAAAGTCCGGTTCGATCGCCTTCCGATATGAGCATTCTCGAGATTAGGATGCGGTAAGACAATCCACCGGATAATCATGGTCGGGGGCTGGATGTCGCGCCCGGCGTGGCGTGGTGTAGTGGTCGTCGTCGGGTTAGTCCCCGACGACCGCGCGATGCGCGTTATATGGAGGTTTAGACCAGCGGACCGAGCTAACTGTAATCAGAGTTGCGGCGTTGTAGTAGCGCGTTTCAGTCGCGTCGGACAGGACGGGAGGAATCCTTGGCGCTGCTGGATCGACCTGGAACGTCTCCACCACCTATCTATCTACCGACCTACCTACCGGCCAACGTTCGGGAGGATCGTTGCGTGTCCCTGGATGCACGTGCTCGGGGTCACGGCTGTTCCCGGCCGATACTCGTCCTGGATGGTCCTTAATCCTCTTAAGTGCCGTGTGGCGCGACTAAATATCAATCACAGTTTATATCAACCCCCCCCCCCCGCTTCTCTCCGGGAACTCAGAGGAGCTGTTCGGCGTTTGACGGGACCGCGAGGGGAGAGAACAACGATCGATCGTAGGAAGAAGTTGATCGGTAGATTCGGCCTTTTCAGCCAGTCGCATGATCGTATTTTTGTTTGTTTTATTTGTCGAAATTATATGTTTCGTGGTTTTCGTGTTGTCAGCGTAGACATTGCTAAAAAAATTGTAAAATTAAAAAAAAATAATAAAAATCACTTTATAAACTTTTATACCGTCTTGTGTGAAAGTTTTAATAAAAAGATATTGTCTTAAGCATACAACAACTCGTCGTTAAACTTTCGCACGAGATGTAATATAATATATTATTTATTTGCAATTTTATATTTCATTTCTTGCCTTGAACTTTAGTACAAAAGAAATTCTATTTTTTTCGGTTTTAAAAAAATATTAAAAAGATGGGAGGTTTCGAGCTTTCAGACCTGCTTTTCTTAGAATGCTTCTATTATTTATGGACCCTTTGTTAAAGTAAACTCTGACGTCTTTGATGGCCATATTCTGTGATAATATATTCCATTATGACGCTCATTCGTTAAGGATGATTCATGACTTGCACGCGCGATCGATCGCGTTGTTTGCCGAGAGAAAAAGCAGCACAGGTAACAGCCTGTATTTATAGGGCGATGCGATCAGTCGCGCTATCGCGTAGATCCATTTAAATACATTTAGGAGATTGCAAAAATGGACTATTGCAACGTCGATGAGTAGTAACTACTTATATTTATAGAGCCGTATCGTCGTCGCGTGGATACATTCGGGGTACATTTAGAAGATTGCAGAAATGAAGTTTCGCGCGAGTCGACCGACGTATAATTACGCGTTCAATTACGCGCGGCCGACGATAAATACGGGCAACGCGGCTATACATAAAAGAGTTTGCGAAACTTAAGCTCGAATTAATCGAAAGACCTCTTCGGGGCAGTAACGCTAAGCCACATTTCACCCGGCGGACCTGCCGGAGGATGAGGCGGGGGGGAAGGGGGAGGCGAGAAAGATCGAGATCTTTCGTAATGACAAAGAGTTAAAAGTCGTTGTAAAATTAAATTTCATTCTGTTAAATACGCTTATCTCGCGACGCGGCGCTCTGTATCTTTTGCTATTATATCGATCTTTTCGGTCGGGGATCGATCGCGGGAGGAATCTTTTCTCGCCGGTGACAGATGCCTCTCCCACGGGATGTCTCTCTCTCTCTCTCTCTCTCTCTCTCTCTCTCTCTCTCTCTCTCTCTCTCTCTTCCTAACGCCATTAGACGCTCGTGAAAATAGCGGCGCGATACGAATAGCGTGCGCCTCGCGCACTTCGGCACTCTATTCGCGAATACTGGCCCGGAATAATTCCGGGGTAGCGCGAGGACTCTTTCGTCGAGCGTGGAATATTTAATGGGCGATGACGAGCGCCGTAAATAATTGATCGCATTAAGATTGCATCGGGTCTATAGTTGAGAGCCGCGGCACGTGACGCATCGCGTTCGCGTGCACGTGTAACGCCCGTGTGTGTATACGCGTGAGCGGTTGCATGTTTTTGCACGTATGTGTCCGGTTATCAAAGAAAAAGAAAATAAGGCGAATAACGTGGGATAAAGCGTTGCGGGTTACGATCGGGAATAAGCGCTCGCGATCGTAAGCTTTCGAGCTTTCTGGAGGCGAGCGGCGCGCCTCGCCCCTCCCTCCTCCTCCCCCCCGCCCCTCGAGACGCGGGGATGACAGCCGCTGAATAATACAGCGGACTCGCGTCGAGGTTAGATATTCTTACGATCACCGCGAACCCTTCCCTTCCGCCGATACACGGCTAAATCGTCAATTATTCAGACCACAGCTTGAGCATTTTCCCCGTTTCCGATCGCGCACAAGTATATGAAGTCCGCCTCGGCCGGACATTGTTAACGGCATACGTAACCGCTTTCGAGTCTCTTGCTCGAGAGAGAGAGAGAGAGAGAGAGAGAAAGCGTGGATCGTTCTCTCCACTCGAAGGGATTTTCAGTAATAACGCTGAGCCACTCGGATCGAATTTTACAGCTCTGAGCAGCTGAATATCGCGATGAATCCTTGATGAGATTTAACATCCTCCTCTCGAATCTACATCTTGACTTATTATCTTATAAACTTTTTCGATTTTTAATGTGGTCATAAATGTGTAAAGAATATTATATCGATGCCACGGCCGAATCTATGGATAAATGAAAGCCAAGAATCGATCGTGCGGTTTTTTTTTTTTTTTTTTTTTTTTTTTTTAATAATTTATAGGATTAGTCTTTGTGCTTCTCTTCACGAACTAATCTCTGCATATTCTTATGAATCTACAACCCCATAAATTATTCCTGCAGATTTACTGTTGTCTGTTTCACAACTTTCACTATACCTATTCTATACCCCTATCCTTTTTCAAATGTTGGGTGCCGCACTTAAAAGTTTCTCTTGCGTTGAAGCAAACCACTTCTACCGAGTTGCAATAGTCGAGCTGCAATATTCCAGGACAATTCGGGATATTCGGGCGATATTGTGCCCAGATACGTTGCCTTCTACGACAATTAACGATATTTAACGATTAATGCGAAACATGACGGCTTCGCCTGTCGCGCGGAAAAAAGATCTCTTTAATTACACGGGATGAGTAGAAAAAATTTTTTGCCCGGAAAAACTATAACCGGCTGCCAATAAAACATCTGTCCGAAATTGCTCGCAGTAATAAACGTTTCGGGAAACTTTTTCATATTTCTGTATTTCACGATATTTCCGATATTTCGTTATAGATACACTAATCTTGGACAACAATCAATTCGGAGCTTTTCGTCCCGCTGTCGTCCCGGTTGGAGCAATCGAATTGGTTCCAGTTCCAGCTTCATCCTCGATCTCCATCCTTCGCGATGCCGGTTCCAACTTCATCCTCGATCTTCATCTTCGCGCTCATTCCTCCTCCCCCACGTTTCGCCCCCTTCCGCTCCCTCCGCGGGAGCGGGTTAACGAGATCGTGGGACATTTTAAAAGGAGCACCGCTGCCGGGGGAGAGGTGCTTCCCCTTTAATTATTCAGGCGCAATTAACACGTCAATAGGTCCGTTGTACCTGGCTGCCGTCTTCCGCCAAATATGTACGTTCGTGAGATGGCACGGCCAAGCTTCCGCTCTCTCAAACATCTCTCTCTGTATTCATTTATAAGCTGTCTTTTTTTTTTCCGTCTCTCTTCAGCCTCTCTTTCCTTCACAGTGGAGACACGGAGGAGAGTCGTTTCCTCTTTCTCTCTCTCTCTCTCTCTCTCTCTCTCTTTCTCTTCGTCCCTCCTCGCTTCCCTTCGCTTTACACACTTTGTGTCCATCTCATTTTTATTTTACTCTCTTTACTCTCTTACTGCGAGCGTCTGGTATGAAATCTTTAGTCGCGTTGCCTATGGATTATGTTATTTCGTGCTGGGTCAATGCTTTCTTTCAAACGGTACGTTCGTGCACCGTAAGATGATAGAAGATCTCAAGCAAAACGTCCACGAATAGTATAGAAATATATGCCTTTTGTCTTTCTCTCTCTCTCTCTCTCTCTTCCTCTTTATCTGATTTTCTTATATTTTATTAAAGTCATAAATATTCATTCCTCTTTATTAATTATTTCCTGTTTATCTTGTAATCTTTGCGGGTCAGTTTTTCATATCATGTATATGATTCTCACAACTCATTTTTATTTATTTCTTATTTTTATCTTTTTCTTTTTTTTCCTTTTACTATTGCGTGTACTCGTATTTTTTTTTCCGTGTCTTCAATCTCCGAACACAGACAGATTGCCTTGCAGTATTACTTTTTCTCCAAACGCAGAGAGCGTCCCATTGTTACCGTAATGATTTTCGTGTGGCAACGACGCTTTTAACGTAAGCTTCTGGAATATTGATGATTAATTATTTTCATGTAGTCGTATCAGCGCGCTCCATGACTTTGGTGATTATACACTTCGAATTATCGCCGCCGAGTTAATTATAATCCGCGGATCCGCGCTCGCACGGATTAAACGCATTTCGACGTGGCAAACATAGATCGCTTACATCATTAACGTTCTCGATATCATTACGGGGCTCTACTTATAGAACTCTCCTCGCCGGAGTTTACCGCGACGTTTTACGCGGCAGCGCAACAGACACCTTTAAGTATTAAGCTATTCAAATATTGATGACCGATTGTTTCTTCGGAGCTCTCGTTGCCTCTCGCCAAGATGCCAATAACTCACCATCTGACGCATCCCTGGCCCAAAACTTATTCTAGAATCCGAACTGAATTACTTCGCAGTTAAATGGAGTCGCAATTAAATTCCTAGCACTTGGAGAAATGTAGCGAGAGTATTCACAGGAAAGCGTTGCAACAGCAACACACAATCACGTACAATAACGGCATAAGATCTTTTGGCGCCACGCGGTGCTAGATAGGCGTAAAACGACGCATCGAATTTTCATTTTCGTTCTTCTCTTCCTCCTTCAGATATTTATGGAGATTTGTGTCCGTAGAATTGCCCGTGAATAATTTCTCCCTCGGATGCTTTCTTCCTAAAAAGGATGAGAGAACGAGCGGGTCCGCCGGGCAAAGCCGGCGTTTGATGCCGTCCAAGAAGATCCTTGCCCGCTTGCTTTATTGCTCGCGACCGGTCACGCGTTCGCATAAATAATGCAGAAAAGGGGTTGCGGAATAAACTCATATGAGCGCGCCGAGTTTTCATCGTTCTTCGATCGCGCCGCGTCCCGTACAACAAAAAGTCCCGAGTCGATAACAATTTAATTCTTTTTTAACTCGCGCACGAAAAGCGGCGCGACGAAAGAGTCGCCGTGCCGTAAAAGTGTGTGCATGTGTGTGTGTGTGTGTGTGTGTGTGTGTGTGTGTGTGTGTGTGTGTGTGTGTGTGTGTGTGTGTGTGTGTGTGTGCAGCTGCGGATAGTTTTAACAACTTATGGGCTCGTTGAAGTATTATGTATGCAAGAGCGGCGGTGTCCTGCCGAGAATAGGTATAATGCTGAACGTCGCTCGCTTCCCCCGGCGGACGTATCACGAATGAACGATCGTAAGCGTCTGTATCCCGGAATATATGTCTATCAATTCTTACGAGCGCGCTAGATTAATACGAGCGCGTCATTTGACGAAATCCGATTGGCTCTAAAAAATTCAACCTCTAGTCTAGAATCTCTCCGCCGTGGGTGGCGCGAGAGTAACTTATTAATGACTTTCACCATGATCTTCGCCACTTTATTCTCAGATTTAATTTTGCAACGCCTACGCTTTGAACGTTGAAGTCTCGGAAGTGGATTTTCGGAAGCGTCGTTCTTCTTTGTAACGTTAACACCTGCACCTGGTTTAATTTTCCTGCCTCGTTATTCCAACGAGGCGTCATCGAAGTCGCGAAGTACTTCTGATCTCTCCCGCGATCTTTCCAAAAACGGAGTGAATTTATAGCGCGATCGATCGCGCGATACGAGCAACTAATTTCTTGGTCCGGGAACGGGATCCGAAAAGGATCTGTTCAGAGGCGCCATAAAGGTGGTACTCACTATCGACAACCTTGTCTTGCGGCCCTATAGGTACAGTTCCATGTATACAGGTACATATAGTATATACAGGGTGACGCCCGAACGAGAGAGAACGGCGGCGGGGCGGCAGGGGCGAGCAGGAGGGATGAAATGCGGGGTCGCAAGTCGGTATTGTCGTCGGTTACAAATCAAATACCCGATATCATTGTTCGGTACAAACCAACCCATCCACTCGCCCCCTTTCTCCCGCTCTCTCCCGCGCCGCACCGCGTCCCCTTCTGCAACGTTAACCTCGTGCACAACCTGCACGCTCCGCACCGACTACGACTAATAACTATTGCCAGCGTGTGCGACCGTGTGCGTGAATGTTGTACGAGCACAATAGCCACGACGACGACGACGATGACGACGACGACGGCGATGACGACGACGACGACGACGGCGATGACGACGACGACGACGACGACGACGATGGCGACGACGACGATGATGATGATGACGACGATGACAAAGATGATGATGATGACGACGGTGACGACGACAACTGTAGCTACGGTAGCTGTAATAAGTAGAGAAAATATTTCTGCTACTTGGTACGATGTCTTGTCATCGCAACTGGAACGTGCTGCACCTACTGAGAAAGCATGGTGAACAACCCTTTTAACCTTTTGCCGCTTCGCTGTAAAGCACTGTTTATACAGGATGTTCGAGAATTACAATACCCTTGTCTACTGGGAATTACAAATGCCAGTTTAGGAAAAAGAAAAATTTTTCTCTTTATTATCAGTTATAGATATCAATTAAAAAGAATAATAAATTGATAAATTATTATGTCTTAAGATAAAATTTATCATTATCATTATTCGCTTTTAAAAGTGTATAACTTTTAAATCATTAAGAAATGATACATTTTATTAAATGAATCAAGCTTGATGTAATTTTCATAAAGAAATAGAGATGAAATAATTTGTAGAAATTCTTAATGTAAAGCTCGCTTCAAAAGGTATGAAGAATTTGTTACTTATATACTAAATTTCTATCTTTACTAATTTTCACATCCATTTTTATGTTAGATCCGTTTTCTGTCTTTCAATTAATCTTGCGGAGATAGATCCTATTTTATGTGGGTCCGATTATATTTGTGCGGGTGTTTTCATCAGCCGCAAAATCGGATTGGTTTTGTCGTATCAAGGGACGAGATCGCTTTGCTCAGGTCTCCAGGTCGTCTTCGATACCGAATTCGCCGTTATGGATTGAAGCGGATGCGTGTGGTATATCTTTCGGAGATAGAGAGAAAGAGAGAATGAGAACGTTCTTGAGATTTTCTGATTGCGCGAATCCCCTCTGTCGGTAGCGTGGGAATGTGACCATTTAAATTAGTTACACTATCGAACGGCGAAATATAGGTTGTTGCAAGCGTCTTGCACTTTCTCCTGGCTACGTGTACAATTGCTCTTTGCCAACCTCGCATTTACTTTCAGTGCTCGAATACCATTTTGTTACTACTGCAAATCTCAAGAGAGTCTGTCTTCGGACCGGAAAAGGAATTTATTCGAATCGCGATCCTCTGTCGTGATTCGATCTCGTTGTCTCGATTAAGATTGGCAAACTTCTTATTCTTATCCGCTAATCGCGAGCTCGACAGAGACGTGTACACTTCGATGCTTGATACGTAGCTTTGATCATCGTCATCGTCGCGGAGGGGATTAGGTAGAGAGAATACCGTCGGCATTTAGAAGATATCCGAGCGCCACTCCGGAACGAGATGCTGCAAGAAGGGTAAAGCAAGCAGCGCGCTCCGAATCGTCGCGAGTATCGCGCTTGCACGTGGCATACTCGTTTCGTCGTGTGTAGCACGACCACAGTAATTAATCAGCGGGTTAATTACGGCTCAGTCGACGAGTCTATTCCTACATCGGCAAGGACTCAAAATATTCACGCGGATGGCTTTCCTAGTCGCGTTAGGCAAGTTACGGGGGACGGGGGCCGGGGGACGGCGGGGGATGAGAGAACAGGGGGAGTGAGGAACACGAGAGAGAGGAGAGACACGACCAGAAGCACCGGATGGACGAGGGGGATGCGACCGAGGGGGTGCCGGCGCGCGGGGGGGAGAGGGCTGGGGGGAGGGTGGCAGAGAGACTCGGCTAGGCACCGCCACCCTGGAGCGGGCGATTAATGATTCAGGGGCAGAATTTCGCGATGCTGAAATATTAAGCGTATAACCCTCTCGTTCTCCACTACTCCTCTCTGTCCCCCTCCGCTCTTCTCTATCTCCCCGCTCTCCTCCGTACAGCCGCTGTCCCTTTCTCCCCGTCATCCCCTCGGCGCTTCCTTCGCACCCTCTCTTTCTCTCGCACGCGGTAGGATACTTCTGTACCTCCCGCATTTCCCCGTTCTCCTCGTTCTCTCTCAAACACACACACTCTGTCTCTCTCTCTCTCTCTCTCTCTCTCTCTCTCTCTCTCTCTCTCTCTCTTTCGCGCGCGCGCGCGCGCGCACATGCTGTCTCGCGTCCTCGCGTCTGTCTCGCGATATACGCACGGTCCTTTCGGGTTGTGCAAGCATGTACACGCGTACTGGGTGATCTAAAAGCAACGACGAAACAACTCCTGGAGTCGAATTGCGAGGAGCTGCAATTGTTTCGATGCATGGAGAGACTTTCGGATTATTTTAACGGACTAACTCCTAAGTACTCGCTATAAGTACGGCTGTGTAATTGAAGATGAATGTTTTAGGAGCATTTTTATTTGAGGATTAAATACCGAGGAAACAGAAAATTAAGAAGATCTCAACGAAACGAAAAACGAAATGTCGCGATCGTCGCTTCTTCTATTAATGATTCACAAACAAGTCTATTCCAAATGCGATCTACGGGCATTATTATTTAAGTGAATGAATGAATGAACGAGGTATGCACTTTGAGCACATCCTGTAAACACGGTCGTAGGTCAGCCGTCTGTGCCTGTCGTTGTCGTCATTGTTCGCCGTGATGGACTCGATATATCAAACGAAAGAAGTTGTACTTGTCTGGAAATAGGAATAAAATATAAATGAACTGCGAAATAGAGCCTTCTCGTTCATTTAATTCCAAATGTGCTCCACACGACGGGACTTTAATTTTTTTCTAAAAAAAAAAAAAAAAAAAAAAAAAAATAAAAAAGAGAGAACACACGGAAAAGAAACGTTGGCGGGATTAGAAGGGAATAAGGTGTCTGTCTTCGGGGTTTTTTTTTCTCAAGGAAATGTAGACTTTGAATAATGTAAAGGAGATCGCTCCGGGACACTCGGTATACACTCGGCTGTTCGTGCACGCGTTCGTTCGCTCGCGCACGCTTAGCCACGCGGCGGTAGCATCATCAATATTTCTCTTTGCTCATTGTTCTTGTACAATGCGAGCGCAAGGCCGCTGCCGTCTCTGTAATGTCGGGGGAGTGCCAGCGTCGCCGGAGCAGGTAGCGATTACCGTGGAAATGGCTAATTTTAAGCCACCTCTCGCGGGAGAGACACGCGTGGCGCGAGACGGGGCGATCGATCGATCGCTCGCTCGCCGCTCGCCGTGCGACGAAATAAAGACCCGATAGGATTTGAAACTTCCTAAAGAGCCTGGGAGAGAAAGACTCGCGAGGTTTCTTTGGACGTCCCTTCTGCACGACGAATGAAAATACCGAGTGGTAATATGGAGAACTCTCTGCATTGGCAACCATTTTGCTCGTTTCAAGCGAGCCAATTGAGAGAACAATTTTGCTAGCAAATTTAAAAATTTTGATTATAGATATAGGTTTTGAAAATTATTTTATTTTCGATCAAAATTATTAGAAAGCTTAAACATAATAATAATATTGCGCGTGTGTATTTATAACAGATTTTTTTTTTTAGAGAACCATTTAAGAAAAATGGCATTTCCGACAAAACAAGTACTTCTTATATAAAATAAGAAAAAAGAAAAGATTTAATTCATTTAAATTAGAGGAAACCGCAGACATAATAAATGATTTTTATTTCGTACGGAGGGAACAGTTTTGCTCGTAAATCTAAAAAAGTTTGACTGGAGATCTGAAAATAATTTTGTTGAACTATCAATCAAATTTATTATGTAGAACGCTTAAAAATGATAATAATTTTGCAAAAATATTTGAGCTTCTAACAATCAATTTGAACGTCATACATAATAGTTTTAAAGTTCCAATAAAATTATTTTCATATCTGTATCTAGTCAAACTTTTAGATTTGCCTGTTAAAATGTTTTTCCCGTGTATTTATAAAAAATTTTTTTGCAGAAGCATTTGAGAAAAATTGCATTTCCGGGAGAATGTAGCTTTTCTTATATAAATTAAGAGAAGACGAAAGATTTTCGTTTAAATTACAGAAAATGATTTTTGTTTCGTTTACGAAGAGAATACTTTTGCTGTCGAATCTAAAAATTTGGCCAGATATAGATCTGAAAATAATTTTGTTAAAATTATTTTGGAAAATACCTAATAAATGTGATAATAATGTAACAATTTTTGGTCTTCTAGCAACCAATTTGAACGTCAGACATAATAATTTTGAGGATCAACCAAAATTATTTTCAGATCTATTATTTTCTGTATCTAGCCAAATTTTTAGACTTGCCGGCAAAAGTGTTCTTTCCGTGTAGGAGACAGCGGTATTGTTCGCAGGTAAAACGGGGTATAGGATTCTTGTGATTTTACATGATGTAAATTGTTGCCAGTTTTATAACGGTGTCTGCAGAATATATAACTGTTTTGCGCTATATCGTAATTTCAAGTTTATTCTCTCTAGTTTCGCTCGAAGTTCGAGATTAACGAGAGTTGTCGTCGAAAACTTCGCTTCAAAGATATCGCGCGGATATCGCGCTCGAGAAGTAAAGGGCAGCCGTTTAGAGTACGTTTACGGCGGAGTTGATGCGCGATCGTGGACGGCCATTACGGGAGGGGAAAAAGATTTTCTGGCGCGTTCGTCGGCGCCGTGCGTGCTGTTACAGGTGGAAAACGGTTACAGGTAGAAAATCCGAGCGCGTTGATACTTCGCGCTTTTATTCCATCGTGCGCCACGCGCTCGCACGCGCGCGTCCATTTTTTTCATCTCATATTTTTTCATAACTCGCCCCGAGAGTGCGTTGTCGGGACGAGAAAGTACTGTCGACCCCTTTCGAGCCGTTCGAGCCTTTCGAGCCCTCGTCGCGTTCGATAACGAGGATCAGTTGAAAAATCTTATTCTCGGGATCGTCATCGTTCAACCGGCATCGCGATCATCGATCATTCATGAAAAAATTCGGCTCTTCTTATACGGAACCTGCCGACGACTGTTCGACCGGGTCGAAATTTTTCCGTGCCGGTAACGGTGGAGGGCGTTAGTATACTGTTTGCAGTTAAACAATATTACGTAGTAAAATTTATAGCTCTACCCCCGGCTCGGCTTCGCGCGCCCTTACAATGCGCTTCGCTCGCCCTACGCTCGCAGGGGTGAAAGTATCAACGATATGAGAAATGCGGGCGTTATGGCCAGTGCCACCCTCGTTGTCGTTCGTCGCCCTCGCAATGATCCATGGCTTGGATACTGTCCTGTAAATATTTCTTCTTTTTTTTTTTTTTTTTCCTCAAAACGCCTGACACTGTGATTCGCGAAGAAAATCACTAGAATTGTCGTTATCTTAATTATTCGAGATGAGAAACGACGTTTTTTTCCTTCGGAAATTGAACAGAGAGAAAAATCTGCAGGATCGCAGGAGGCAGAAAAGACGGCAGTTGTTATAGACGTAACATCGGTATTTTGTAAATATGCCGACATAAACCATGTTACGGTAACATCAAGCATGATATTACATATTTGCTGTTCGAGTAACAGCAACTAAAGTTGTTGCGACGGTAAATATAAGTCGTACCTATGTGTTCGCGCTCTTACAACGGTATACGTCCTGTATTTTTGTTGCAGAGTATATAGCATCATTCTGCTGTTCCGGCAACTAATAAGTTTCCGTTTATGGAAAGAAATTCTAATATAGATTTGTATATAGATACGTATTGTAGAGAATATTGTGGATATTATCCCCACGACAGCCATTTTCCACGGCAACGAGCATGAACTTTTTACGGAATCATCCGATTTTTATTATCATGTAATAAATCATGATGGAATTTATAAATCCGCATTGATCTTAATAAATAAATTATATATCGAGTTTCCCGAGAACTTTAGTTTTTTATATTCCATGTTTTATTATTCCCACGGCATTTGATACTCCTAATTTGTGTGCTCGCATAATTGGAGCTACGCGAATAATTTGTAGGAAAACGCGCGGAAAGCGTGCGACACAAAACTGCAAAACGATTAACATTCACACAATCCGCGCGTTACGTAATAACGGTCACGTGCTAAAAGAACGGAAAGAAAAAGTCGCGGCTAGACATGCGGAAAAATAACGCACGCGGCTGGCCGTGTCGTGTTTATACGTTCCGCGGCCCGTAAAGGACGGGCGATATTCCTTCATCAGAAAGCCTCGCGGGCGTCGTTATTCGTCCGCATATATCCGACTCATTCGCCGTTCGGCATCGCCACCGTTACCCCCGTTTTTTACGCTTCTAATATCGCGCATACAGTTTTACACCCCGCCCGATCCGGCAAGGGGACGCGGTCAGGGGAGCGGGTATGGGGCAGTCGGTTTTGAGCGGGGGCTGAAATCGAGTTAGAGACTACTCTGCATTCTTTACGACGAATTCACAGTACGCCGGTAAATCTGTATATCGAGAAAAGCGAATTTTCCGGATTTATGTTTCTAACGAGAGCGATCCATTCGCGCCTTATTTTATTTTCGGTATTATTGCTATAATTATTATTACTAGCATTACATATCGAAAACAAAATTTTCGTTAATTTTCATTATCATCGCTCACATTTTCGGACAAAGTGTGGCGTGATGTGGAGAGATATATTTGATGAATAGAAATTTTGTTTTTCTTCGAAATGGAAATAATCCTATCGAAATTTGATTGAAATTATCTCTTAGCCAACTCTTAAGACATCAATATTAAATAACGCTTGTCGATTACTATTTGATTACATTAAATTATCCACATTTTCACGAAATCTTAGAAAATATACTCCAGTCTTATTCAAGAAATTCCACGGATTTATTTAAAAGGGGGAGAGAGAGAGAGAGGGGGAAAAGCGAGGAAGAGATGCAGTCGTTGGAAGTGGATTTTTAGACGTGTGGCCGACCTCTCTAACGTAACGCTCGCTATTACCAAAATTCAAGCTAATAGCCAGTTAAGGGAGTCCGGCCAGTGGGGCTCGTAAGGGTCGGACTCGGGACCGTCTCTCTTTGTAGCCTTAATTCAATTAAGACCGCCATCTTTCCCGACCGGCACCGTCGACGTCGCGCTCATAACTCCGTTATCGAGGCACGACTGCCCAAATTCGATCGTCGATATCGTCTTGTTGGTCTTCGGGTCCCGGCAGACGGCAAAATCGCGTCGACGCTGAATAATCGTCTACTCTTTGTATCCCCAATTACGCCGCCACGTGCCGCCGCGGGAAAAGAAAGGGTGGAGAAATTCTTTGGGGTGCGGCTTGCGAGATTGTTGTTAATACGACTAATAACGTACTGGGCCACTTTCGCTGAATAGGCTGGATTCCAGAGTAAATAGCGAAGGGAAAACCGGCGCGATTTTACTAGAGATAGAGCGATTACTAGAGCAGTATATATTTAAATAGTTGACAAAGATATCACTCGTTTAAGATTGCTACTATTCTTTACAGGCTGTACGTAAATATTTTAATACGGTTTCTATTTCACGGTCATCTCTATCTCTTATGTCTATTTTAATTACTTCTCAAACTTTGAAAAGACGTTTGTGATTCTTCCTTATTTCAAAAGTAGTTAAAGTAGTAATTTAGAGATAACATATATCTCCTTGTGCTATCTTGAGATAAAATATTCATTATTATGATTAAAAAAAAGTCGCTCATGTAGCTTGTCTTTTATCCCACGAGTTTCCGCTGTTAGTTTTATTTTATTTTATCGAATCACAAATTATAAGATTGCTGTGAGTATATGTAATAATAACTTAATAATTAAAGATTTTATATACATGCTCGAGCTCTTGAGAAACGTATCTCGGACTCGGGATAAAATATCACTCATTCGTCAACTCACGGCGCTAATTTATTATGGCTATTTCCGAGAAGAATGCCGCGAGTAATCGACCTATGTAACGCGGTGTACCAAGACTCATTTAGAAGATACTACGGTTAGAGCGCACGTTTCTACTCGCGTTCGTCGTTCGCCGCTATCAGGACAGTCGTTATTGTGTGCGCAGGTGCAACAAGATCCTTACACTTAAATGTGCGAAAGACGAGAAATTCAAAAACGCCGTCCGTGTCTGTACAAGTCTCTTGACGCCGCTGTCGCCAGCGTTCGTTGAACTCACTTACGCCAGCTATAAAAGAATAAATCTACCTAACTTTTTTTATAGCGCTCGCGAGCTAAATGATACACGGTTTATGCATCTCTATATATCTTTATAAAGGAATAGAATCGAATGTCCATTCGACATCGTTCGTTTCGATTTCGATTTTTCATTTTCGAGACAGAGAGAATTTACAAGATGCAAAATCAGTTTCTCATCTATTATGAATTCCGTTTGCCGAGTCGACCATGTTGAAAATTGTCAACAATCTTTCATAAACAAGCAGTTTTTATTTATTTTGAAAAAGTTCTGTATGTATGATAAATCAATAATTAGGTTGTCTCTATCGATTGAGCTTTTAAAAAGTGTCTTTTCTCGTTACCCACTCGTTTAAATCTCACCGTTCATAGTAGATACAACCTACTTTCGTAGGGTACAGGTCGCACGATTCTTTCTTAGAATGCATTGATTCCTACGCGATACCTGCAGAAAGAGAGAGCACCGTCCCCGTCATCGTCGTCGTCGTCGTCGACGTCGACGTCGTCGCCGCTGCCGTCGTTGCTCTCCACCTCCGCTCAGCGATACTAGTATAACGACAGAACAACCACCACCACCACCTCCGCCATCAGCAAGCGCGGCCTCCTCTCATCATCATCAGCGGATCGCCGTTTCGGGAGGCCGATCGGTGGGCCTCGCCGGGGCCGATGCCGCGAGAGAGAGAATTCTCTCCTTCTCGGACGACGAACAAAGCGAGACGCGTGGTCTCGCGGGAGTCCGCGAGAGTGAGAGAGGCGGTTATGAGGCGGTCTCCGGGGGCGGCGCCTGTCGGCGCGTCCGATCGGAAGGCGAGCCGCGCGATTGGCCGGCACTACCGCGGTGCGAGGGGAACGTGAGGACGCGTGAGGTACGGCGGTGGGCGCCTCCACCCGCGCGGCGCGCAACATTGCCGTCTCCTTGCCGCGGTATACGTCTCTCTCTCTCTCCTGCCGCCACCGCTGCCGCCGCCGCTGCTGCTGCCGCCGTTGCCGCCACCGCCGCCGCCGCCGCCGCCGCCGCCGCCGTCGTCACTGCCGTTACCGCCGT